>NC_080714.1:20334258-20571758 GCF_019097595.1 Hemibagrus wyckioides | reverse complement strand
GTAAAAGTCCGTGGGACATGGTTTAGCAAGCCAAAAGCACCAAGACTTATCAACATCATGACCACCAGAAAAGAGAAGAAGATCTCTGTGGAGAAGTTAGGAGGAAGGTAAAGAGCTTCTAGTGTGAAGTTCTCATGGCCAGGGTTTGAGAAGTTCCCTGATGGTTGTGAGACATTAACACATTTGGCCATTCCAACCCCTTGTGCCAGAGCTACCAACCCAGGCAAAAACCCACTTAATCCTTCACCAATGAAGTAGCTGGTGATGTATTTGGTCGGGAGCTGTGTCATAAAGGGCAGGAAGGTGACAGAAGATGTGCAGTCCACCAGAGACAGAAAAAATGTGATTATAAAGAATGCTGTGCTTCTCGGTTGACCCAAAAACACTGTTGTCTTATTCCAGAACACTGTCAGGAGAATGCATGCTGATATACCAATCGTCAGCACTGCATAGATCACCAGATTCTCTCGTAGTCGACCAGGACACAGCTTATGCACAAGGGTAACTAATATAGGGCCAATATTAGCCAGCTGGATGATGACCGTAAGGTACGAAGGTAAGTCCCATCTTTCTGGTAATACACTGACAATTAGTGGCAGCTCCACCCACATTCCATTAACGGCCACCCACGAACCCAGGCCAAAGGCGCAAGCCAGGAAATGGATATATAGAGACATTATAGAGATGTCCTGGTGATTTTTAGAGATGTTTTTTGAGTTTTTTGTATGGTAGAGATCTGTCTTTTTGCTTCCTGAATATATCAGTCCACCACTCCTGTGAGAAGAGCAGAAAAATAAATATTACGACAACCCTTGAGAATTATACCAAGAATAGAAAGTATCGAACAGGGGGAGGGGGATCCCAGAGGACATCACATAGATGCTTACTCTGCTACTCAAGAAGTGCCAACTAGTTCAAACTGGTCATAAATAACTAGGAGGCTGAGGCTTAGCAGGTGCATGGTTTCCAGCTCCATAGGAAGAGAAGCACAATATTCTTTATAAATATGGACCACTAAAATTTTAGCTTTTGAAGCTTTACAGGAATTTCAGGGTGTTAAATGTTTTACTCTATAACCTGTTAATATAAACCATTTCACTGTTCAGAAGGAAAGGTGGTTGGCTCAAACCTTTACAACTGTTGGAAATGAATTTCAGAGAACCAACATGACCCATATTCATAGGATTAGCCTAACAATCTGAATATAGGTCATGTAGCTTTCTGAGGGAGGGAATACTGAATTCTCTGTTCAGATGACTATTACAATCAAGCAAAGTAATGCAAAAACAGTTAAATGAAAACAAATTGTGAATGCAAATATGGAAAGGAAAAAAAAATGAAGGCAATAATAAATAATAATAAAATCAGTCCCTAATTGTTTCCCCATGTTCCCTAAGAAATAATGGATACCATTCATTTCAAAATAACAGCTTTATCATTCTCAAAAGAATATTTAGATGACATGCATTATATACAAAATATCCAGTATTTAATAACTAGTCATTTTAATGTACTACAGTAAAATATGTCATTTTCTCACAGTCTACTAAATGTTTCACTGTTGAAAAAAATTTTATAATTTAAAATTAATTTATAATTAATAAGCAAAATTCTTTTTTTAATGGATTCGGGAAAAGGGTTCAGCAAAAAATGACCCTGCTGCTGTAATTGACCTACTTTTAATATACACTTTAAAGGAAACAGCTGTCCCACTGCTCGAATCACCCAGTTATGTGGAGGCTCAATGCATCAGATCATGCAGATACAGGTCAAGAGCTTCAGTTAATGTTCACACTGAACACCAGAATGGGAATCTGATTGACTTTGACCATGGCATGTTTGTTGGTGCCAGATGGGCTGGTTTGAGTATATTAGTAACTAATGATTTTCTGGTATTTCCACACACCACAGTCTACAGAAAAACATCACCTGCTTTTCCTAAACGTCATCTGTCCAGCTTCAGTGAGTCTCTGCCCACTTTAGCCATGTTGTTGGCTGAAGGGTGTGGAATCCAATGTGATCGTCTGCTGTTGTATCTCATCCACCTGAAGGTTCCATATGTTGTGCATTCAGAAATGCTGTTCTGCTCACCATGGTTATGAAGAGTGGTTATATGAGTTTCTATAGCTCAAAACTTTCCGGACATTCCCCCAAGACATTTCTGCCTGCAGAACTGCTGTTCACTGGATTTTGAACACCTTGTCTCAACAACCATGCCACAGTCCCGGAGACCATGTTTTTTGACCCTGGATGTAAAGGTATCTGTAGAAGAATTTAGTTCCTCTGAATTACTAGCCCAAAAGTAGGTGAAAGGGCATAAGTAGCGTTTATCATTCTTACAGAGGCTAGTGGAGTTAAAGTCTCCTTTCTGTGTCCCCTGTCTCCTCATTAATTATTAACCTCATTCTGGAATAAGGGCTGGTGTGTGACGTGTCATGTTTTTTCTCCCGTCTCCAAAGAAACTAATGGGTCCCAGTAAATATGAAGACAGTGTCTAGAAATTTCCCTGACATTAACATGTCCACATTACTAAGCAACCACTTTCTGCAGTAAGGAGTTATGAGTAACACACAATGTGAAATAACTGTTCTCTAAATATGCATGTTATATTTAGGCAGTATCCTAAGTTTAGGATTAAAACCAGGACCCTGGAGCTGTGAGGCAATTATTCTACCCATTGAACCACTGAACGCTATTTATTTAGCACTCCCAAACAAGTGACAAATTTATAGCATAAAACAATAGTTCTGTTATGCCACAGCATTTTCTGCAATGGTTTTATTTAACGTTAATCTGAGTGATCACCTTTGCCCTATGATAAAGTTTTTCTATCTTGATGGGAATGGTGTCTTCCATGACGATAAGGGGCACGGAGGATCACTGTGTAGTCTGATGAACATGAACGTGATAGAAAGCGAAAGACCCAACAGAAAACATATGGGACATTTTGGTGCAACATGTCACACACACATCTCCACAAAGGACCATGTGTGGACATATCTTTTGGAGAAATGGTGTTTGACCTGCAGTACAGTTCCAGAGATATGTAGGTGCATTGAAGTTGCTCTGTTTTTCTGACACACCAAGTGACACACCTTACTTAATGTTTTTTTTCCCCTTTAATTTGCCATCCTCTGTTACTTTATGTAACACAGTAGAATATCAGCGATATCACTGATATCAAATATCAAGCAGTGTGTTAGCTAGACTAGTCATTCAGGGGACCAAAATGTTTTAAAACAACCAGGTGAGCATATATGCAGGCTATAAACATGATCTATGCTAATTCAAAAAGGGAGCTATTTCACTTGTATTACCTCCAGCAACATCATCTTACTAAAGTTAAATAGTGTTTATCTCATATGTTAAGCTTCATGGAAATGTTTTTCCTGGCAACCTGGCCAGATTCATTTGTATCAACTGGGTAACAAAAGTAAGGACATCTGAATGTAGATAAAAAAAATAAATACTGAAATTAAATGTTTGCGCTGAACCCTGTGTCGAATACAACAATATACTTGTCCTGTGCCTGTACTGATCATGTTCTTCTTTTGACTAAAACATGTATCAAATATTTTTGGCTATTAAAAATCTCAGTTAAAACCTTTATACAATTAATATTTTCACTACCCTACAATTTTCACTTCTCCAAGCTCAGTCCATAAATGTATTTATTACTCACAGTTTGAGGTAGTGGAAGGAACCAAGTCCAGAGGTCCTGTGTGAGGTCACAGTGATTAACCCTGTTCAGTTTCAACAGCAGCAAAAGTCAAGAAATACTCCAACATTCCAACACACCTTGACGACCACAACAACATAACACAACCATGTTGCCTTCACATGTTCAGTTAGGATACTGGGGCACTGTAGGAGGAGTGTAAGCGGCTGTTTCATTACTACTAGTGTAGCATTCAATTCAATATTAACCATATTTTTATGACTACTACATTACAACTGTACTTTTTTTTTTATGGCAAGCTTATAGATTAGAGATGCCTTTTACAGTTTTGATTACAGTAGAAATGCCAATCCAGGCAGTTGTGTTATTTGATCTGTTCAACTGTGCAATGAAGAAAAAGCTTCCTTAGAGGGTTTTCATCTGGTTCTGGCTTGAATTTGATCAGTTGTGTTATAATTCTCATTGTGTATTTCAGCTACAGCCAACCTTGAGAGGAGAAGTGAACTGGAACGTCGCTTCAGTTCATCAGCCTCCTAGTGGACACTTTTTTAAATCGTTGTGATTTTACTCATCAACTGATTTGGGACAAACTAAACTAAAAAAATAAAATTGCTTAACTACTGCATTTCATATTTGGCTGGGTTGTAATTTTGTCAGTCTTAGCTGAACATATTTCACTAATTATTACCTGATGGTTACAAACCTGATAGTTAAAGTTCACTGAACAAAGTCTAGCTCTAGTATAAAAAAATTGGTCTGCCAAAAAATTGGTTAAATTGAGTTATGTATGGCATCTTTGAGCTCTGCACTTGGTCTAAGTGCTTACACCATGCTAGAAGTAAACTGTTTTAAATACTTTTTCAGGGTTTCATGATTTTATTCATTTTTCTTCAGTAAACCATTTATCCTGATCAATCAATAAGCCTGATCAGCTTAGCCTCGGCATGAGAGGAATACACCTTGCGTTAGACAGTTTCATAGGGCACCATGCACATACACATATTCCCATCTAGTGGCAGTTTTGCCAATTTACAAACCAACATGTTTTTGGAAAGAATTTCAATGGTTCTCGCAATCATTTTTTTTGTTTCTTCTGCACTTTTCAATAAACCTTTTATTTCATTTTAGCACATTTCTTCTGCCTGTAATATGCGCACATTTGCAAATGATGTTAAAACTAGCCATAACGTGTATGGATTTCTGAGGTTCAGAGAGAACATATTTTATATATTTACCCAGTTTTAAATATCATTTGACAACTGCAGATTGCAAATATCAAGACTTTACTACCGAACATCTACAACGACATTACAATGCATAAAGCTGAGCTGAATTGCACTCAAGCAAAAAGATTTTTGATATGAAAATGACAAAAAATACAACCACAAGTCACACTCAATAAGATTATTTATGATATTATACAATCTGAATTTATAACAAACAATAACAAAAACAAAGATTAGTAAGATGCACAGTATTCAAATGATTTGTCCCAAGACAACCAAAGAACTGATCACTCATCTTTCATTCAGAAAAATGAGAAAAGTGAGGGACCATAGTGGGATGTGTGCGAGTTGAGGCATGGATTCTTTCCAGATGGAGTTTGGATATGTGCGTGAGAGACATAATAAGTCGAAGAGACAGATAGAGCAAGAAAGAGTTTGCACAATTATGAATTCAAGGATGACTGATCGGAGAGAGGAATGAAAATGAATACAAATGAGAAGAAAACAAAATGCTAAAGGCAGACTGTGTGTGTGTATTTGCGGTATAGTACAGTCTCAGTTGGTGTAAATCTGTCCCTCAGGCGGTTGTGGGAGCTTCATGTTCTCTTTGCACATCATGAGTCGTCTAAGCTCCTGCAGCACCACTCGGATACTGTAGGAGTCCTGCCACTTCGCCAGAGATGACACTGCCCTCGGCTCCACCTAAACACACAGAGAGAAACACCGTAGCAACACCGTTCCATTACGTAGTTCTAATCATAAAGAAACACACACACTGCATTCACAGAACTTGCAGGACTACAGAAAAACGCTGGGCCTTTATTTATTGCCGTTTTGGAAGATGTGCAGTCTGCAAAACAGCATTCCTACAGTGTCCTTGTCATTTGTTAGCAGGATGTTAAGGCAGCAAGTTTTCTCAAATCTAAAATCTGTAATCAGTGAATCAGGTGATTGGTAAAAGACAAGATCTTTTATCTGTCACTGGGCAACTGTGACATGAATGCACCG
Source organism: Hemibagrus wyckioides (assembly GCF_019097595.1). Lineage (NCBI taxonomy): Eukaryota > Metazoa > Chordata > Actinopteri > Siluriformes > Bagridae > Hemibagrus > Hemibagrus wyckioides. The sequence goes on along the minus strand of NC_080714.1, from coordinate 20,565,845 downwards.
TTGTCCTCATAACACTTAGTAGTGTAGGATATCACTATACCACTGATGCATTTTTTGGGACATGGCCTTAAATTCTATCAAATGCATGTGCTTACAGCTGTAAGATTAGTGTGTGCACTAGAGAGAGAGCAACACCCCAAGCCACATTCAATTCACTCTTCTTCTGTAAATAACTTACAAAAGACAAGGCAAAATTCTATATTGTAACAGAGATGGTTAAGAATCTTCTAAAGAAAATTCTAAAACCTGCATTAGAGGGTGAAATTCTAAAACCTGCATAACATGGCAAGATTCAATAATCAGAAAAAAAGGTAGAAATTCCAAAAATTGCAATAGAGGAAGAAATTCGAAAATCCTCAAGAGCATGTGAAATGTACGATAAATTCTAAAATGCACAATAAAGACGGAAATGTTTAAAATCTTCTTCAATAAAAGGGTAAATGCTTTGAACATATGCTACAAATCTAGATGTAAATCCAAAATAAAAAACAAATCAAATTATTATTAAACAGGTGAATGGAAAAAGCTACAGGTCCTTAAGCCTACAAAGACCATTAATACCCCTCTCAGTATAACTGATTCGGTAATATGAGGGTGGAAAGTTCATGGAACCACAAAAAATCATCCCCAGATAGGAGCGCCATGTAAGATTTCACAATGTGCTCTGTGACTACAGATAAGGAAAGTAAGAGAGGAACCAACAATCTCTTGACAAGAGATGCAGGATGACCTGAAAGCAGCAGGAACAACAGTTGCACAGAGAACAGTAAGTGCTAAAAAAATAATAATAATAAGATGGCGGATATTTCAACAAGAGAACGACCCCCAAACATACAACTTAAATAACATTTTGCCAAAAGTTTTGGGACACCCCTCGAAATCACTGAATTCAGGTGTTATTTTCAGGGGTTAGGCTTGGCCCCTTAGTTCCAGTGAAAGGAACTCTTAATGCTTCAGCAAGACATTTTGATGCTCCCAACTTTGTGGGAACAGTTTGGGGATGACCCCTTCCTGTTCCAACATGAGTGTGCACCAGTGCACAAAGCAAGGTCCATAAAGACACGGATGAGCGAGTTTGGTGTGGAGGCACTTGACTGGCCTGCACCTGACCTCAACCCGATAGAGTGACCTCAACCTTTGGGATGAATTAGAGTGGAGACTCTGAGCCAGACCAAAAACTTGGATGTCTGCCTTCAAATGCACATGTAATATGGAGTTGGCCCACCCACACAGCTATAACAGCTTCAACTCTTCTGGGAAGGCTTTCCACAAGGTTTAAGAGTGTGTTTATTGTCATTTTTGACCATTCCTCTAGTAGCACATTTGTGAGGTCAGGCACTGATGAAGGCCTGGCTCGTAGTCTCCTCTCTAATTCATCCCAAAGGTGTTCTGTTAGGTTGAGGTCAGGACTCTGGACTGGCAATATTGTGTACCTTGCATGGCCTAGCCAGTCTCCTGACTGACTCCTGAATCCCACAGAAAAATCTACTATGAGTTTGAATTTGTGAGTTCATCAGACTTACCCCTAATAACCTAATGGTAGACAATTTGCTAAATGGAATCAGCCAGAATTGAAGCACACTGCTGCACAAAGTTCTGCACAATTCTGACCATAGATCTCTCAAAGCTGTAAATGCAAACAGATTTGCAACAAAGTACTATATTCTGTAATTTGTGTTGGGCTAAAACAGCCCTGATCCATCATGCACGGTCTATTCTAAAACCTTTCTATCAGAACCAGCATAAAATTTATCAGAAATTTGAGCAACAGTATCTGTTGGATCGGACCACGCGGGCCAGCCTTCACTCCCCCTATGCATCAGTGAGCCTTGGCCGCCCATGACCCTGTCACTAGTTCACCACCGTTCCTTCCTTTTGATAGATACTGACCACTGCAGCCCGGGAACACCCCACAAGAGCTGCAGTTTTGGAGATGCTCTGATCCAGTCATCTAGCCATCACAATTTGGTCCTTGTCAAACTCGCTCAAATCCTTACGCTTGCCCATTTTTCCTGCTTCTAACACCAACTTTGAGGACAAAATCTTCACTTGCTGCCTAATATATCCCACCCACTAACAGGTGCCATGAATAGGATTCACTTCACCTGTCAATGCTCATAATGTTATGGCTGATCGGTGTATTCATGACACATACACATACACATCCATTCACACGGAAGCAGGATAATATCTACAATATCTTCCACATCTTGTGTGTTTGATATATAGAAGAATGTAATGATGACACAAAGGAAACCAGCTCTAAAGCAATTTTATAGACACTTGTTTTATAAACAGTTTTTAGGGACGTTTTAAGGCTCCATCGGTAACCAGTGCAACAAATTTTGGCATCATGGAAATGCACAAAGAATTAGGCGTGCTCCTAAGGGAAATAAAAAAACTCAACTCACCACACCACTGGAGTTATGTACTCCATTTAAGTTGATCTTTGTCACAAATCGCACAAACGGAGGTGTTTCTGGGTATCTGGGTCCACACTCCACCCGCAGACTGTACATCCTGTTCTCATAGATAGTCTAAGAAGAGTTAAAGTAGGGGAAAAAATTGTTAGTGCTTTAGTCAATGAGCCATACAATAAAAGGCTGTGTTGATGTTTTACACTAAGCAATTTTTTGTTGTATACAAATAGGAAAGGTCAAAATCATCAAATAAAAGCACTTCAAGTTCGTAAGCTATTTTAAGCCTAAGCAAAGTGTAAAATTAGATATGCTCGATTTGTCTAACAACCAGTTTTCACACAACTTGGTCTTGGTACACAGCAAAAATGTCAGCCTGACACAGAGGATGTGACTCATCATTCTTTATAAAGCAGGCGACAAGTGTTTCACATGACTGGCAGATCAGTATGACAAGTTAAAGGGTTGGAGAGTGCAAGAAGAAGGGCTAAGAAAAGTGAATTATTCATTCTCAAAAAAAGAGCAGTTGGAAGATCTCACAAATACAAGAAATGACAAAGTCAACCTTGAAAAAGTGTGACAGTGGAGTACTTTGTGTATTAGCACCACAAGCAAGATTATGCTTCTTATAATCTCAGAAAGAAACTTTTTGCTGTGGTTAGGAATAGAAAAAGAAACTGATCCCACCAAACTTGAAAGGTTAAAATGTTGCTGATGCTGCAACACCCACACTATCAATAACCATGTCATAAAAAAAAAAACACTTTTAACTAGAATGACACCTTTAGGTAAAATAATCTTAAGCGTATTTTCTTGGTAGCTGCTTAACTGAACATGAAAGTGGGGCTCCTTAGTTTATTAGAACATCTATTCATCCACATTAAACTGGTCTTTCTGAACAGAAAAGCTGACATTGTGCACAGAGCACTTTATTAATAAGCGTAGAGAACTTCTACTTTAATAGAAACTACAGCATAAAGTTTCCATAGAAACAGTATGTTCACCTTCATGAGATTTCACTTCCTGCAGCTTTATAAGCACACAGTACTTCAACACTGAACCCATTTGACAATGTCAGTCTCTAAGTCATACAGTATAAAAGTAATCAGACCGAGGCTAGTGAAGGAGAAAAATAATTCATCACTGTGCTGCGCAATGCGAGATAAAATCCTATACATCTTGCCTCAACCTTATGGGACATGAGATATACCACCTGTATTTATCAACTTAAGTAATCAACAGTTAGGTGTATTTATCACACACAGGCCTGTTGGGAGTAAGTGGTGTATAATGGTTTCTACTGCAGTAAACCTTTATGTAAAGCATGCGACAACAACCTCCTAATTAATATACACAATAACATTCTACATATGCTGTATCTGCATCACACAACTCCATCTGACTGTATATGACTGTAGAAAGGACACTGTTCATAATCACACTCTCCGGTGTCACCCAAATGAGGATGGGTGCCCTTTTGAGTCTGGTTCCTCTCGAGGTTTCTTCCTCATACCATCTAAGGGAGTTTTTCCTTGCCACAGTGGCCTCAGGCTTGCTCATTAGGGATGATTTTTTGGCTTTTGTACTGTTTTTCTTATGTTCTGTATAAGCTGCTTTGAGACAATGTCCATTGTTAAAAGCGCTATACAAATTGAATTGAATACAAGTGCAAACAGCCAAACTACTATTTGCAATAATGCAGGAAAAAGAGAAAGTGTAGGAGATGACTGTCTTGCCTTGTCATGTGGCCTGGTCATTTCCATATTTACTGAGCGCTAATACCGACATATAGGGTTTTTTTTTTTTCAGTTTTAACCAAAAACACAGTGCTTTACTCAGCATAACTGTGTATGTTTATATAAGTGCATAAACCATAGTAGGCTGATTGTGACATCAGCATGTTACCCGTGGTGGTCCGATGATCATGCCTCGCCAACGTGTGAGGGTCATGTCATCGTCATCCTCCAGGCCCCAGCTCACAGTTCCGTCTCCCACTCCTTTCTGGCCTTCCTCAAGCTCCTCCAGCAGACGGAAGTTGCGTGGCACCTTCACGCCTAAACGCAAGAAAGACACGTCACATCATTTTTTTCAGTTGCAGGCTTAAAACAGTAGCTAGGTATGCCAGAGCAATCTAACGACAAAATCAAAACCTTTAACCATTTCGTATCCCTTAATTAGGAGCTGTAATGTCTTATTAAATACAGTTAAGTCAGTGTATAAATGATCCCTGAAAAGTTCTGCTCCTGAAAGGCAACATTATTCACATTTTCAAACACTGCTGCTAATCATGTTCTAGCTGAAAGCCAGGCAAGGTTATGGTGTAGCAGCCACAGCTCATTGGCAGTGTTTTCATTCTTAGCTCTCTGTTGTTGCAGGCATGAGGGACCTTCACTATTTCTTTCAAGGACATCTGTCCCAGGAGGTCAAACCTGTGAAATTCTCATTTAAACATTAGCCAGATGCATTTGTCATGGTGCACTTCATTCATCTCTTTCTCCCCCTGCAAGTTTGCACAAGCATCACCCAAAAAGCTTGGATGCCATCTGCATTACCTCATCTGTCTTTCACACACACACACACACACACACACACAATTCCACTGCAGTCCCCCGATTTTGTACAGCCAGCAGTGTACACATCCACAACACAAGCTACAACATGAGGGCATGCAAATTTCATTTACACACACTTCAACACACCTCAGTCCATTTTTTTTTTTAAAAACTTTTAGCGCAATGACTCTTCGTGTGTAATTCAGCTCACACCTAGGCTGGCAAAAAAACTTTTTTCACAGAGGGACTCCACAAATTTCAGTGACACATGCAGCAGCTGACTTTGGCTTCTGTTCCATATTGATTTTTCTTATTATTTTTTATTCCCGTGCTGAAATATATAATGAGCAAGCAGCGTTACAGCATCCATCAAAGATTTCTAAAAAAAAAAAAAAAACAAGACAAGACAAAAAAAAAAAAGATGATGAATGGACCTGGCTATAAATGCTGAGTAAGATGCAGGGGCCTGTAAGATATTGCTGAATCATACTACTTTTTTTTTTTTTTTTTTAAAGGTGCATATTATAAAGAATGCCTTGGAGTAGTGTTACATAAGAAACCCCTGAATTAGATTTAAGATATCAAATGATTGCAGATGAAGATTTCGGGGCAGTGCCTTTGCAGTAAATGGCACTCATGTGAATCAGCTGTGTGAACACTACTGGCACTGAGTATTTTGGTTAAAGGAAAATAAATAACTGCTTATAATGCATGCTTTTGGGAAAAGATGAAATATTGATTAATAAAAAATAAAATAAAGCTTAATAAGGTTAAAACAAACAAACAAAAAAAAAAAAACCGTGCACTACATCTTACATCATTCGCGTTGTGTGAATGGTGCTGCAGTGATGTTGCATTTTATCTGTTATTATTGTTGCATTTCCTTTTAAATATAAGCACACTTACAAGCTCAAGAATAAACGATAGTCACGAAAAGTATCAAACCCAATGCCCAGTAATATCCACTGGTTAAACTGGACACGATTTGCAGTTGGCCATCAACAAAGCTTAAGGGACAAAGCAGCTGGCAGATGAATAAATAAACCTAGCACAACATACACATGACAATGAGCTGACGATTCATTTACAAAATCCATTCCTCTTGATTAATTGTCAAGCAGTTTTAGAGTTAAGGTCAGTGCACGTCTGTCCACTATTTAAAATTCCGTCTCTATAAGATGCCAGCTGAAGGAGCTCAGAAATTAGAAAGCTAACATTCATTTATCCGCTATTAGCCGGTAGCCTTGCTAATAGCAGCAAAGTGCGCTGCAGCTCAGCGGAACTGACGCTCATTTACACTTTCTATGAATGTTCGTATTGCAAACATGCCGAAACTAAGACACGGCTTTAATCTCCTGGTCCCCCAGTAACGCTTTAACACCCCCGTATTGTGGATTAAAGTAGACCTGGAAAAATGAGGGAAATGATTTACCTGATCCGGCGGCGACCGCCATTTTGAAATAAACAGTTAACGAGTGCGCGCACGCACGCGTGGACGCGCTCAAAACGTGCCACATGCGCGTGCATGATCCAAAATGTACACTTTCAGTACATGTTACGTATCTGGATGTTGTTTTGTTTCCAGTCACGTGGTTATATGTGTGACTGTCTAATATATGTCTGGTATTCCACTGCAGTACATGCAACTTACACACATTCTTAGGAAAGAGACTTTATAGAACATTTAAAGGGTTCTATGATTTGTTCCCTCTGGAGGATATGCTTGTAGAACCCTACAAAATAGTTTCCCTTTCAGAGAGGGTTCAAGGTATAACCTCTATAGAAATACAGGGAGCCTAAACTATAAAAGGAGGCTGCTTGTGTGTGTGTGTGTGTGTATATATATATATATACACACAGTATATCACTGTTGTAATGTTGCATGAGCTTGAATTACATTTCTAATAGGCTGATTACATTGGGTAGCATTACTCATTGGGTGGTATTGCAGCTTCACAGCTCCAGGGTAAACATGGCTGTCCGTTTGGAGTTTAACGTTTTCCCTTTGTTTATGAGGGTTTCTTCCCGCTCCCACTTACCACATGCAGGTATGGATTTACTACTTTAATGAAGTGCAAGTGTGTGAATGCGCACAGTGTCCTGCGATGTCCAGCGTTCCAGGGAAAGGCCCCACGTCTACTGCAACCTGGACCAGGAATAAAGTGCTTACTGAGCACTCTTAGGAGAAAGATTTCTTCCATGTGTTCTTCTGTAGAATATGCATACAACTCTACATAGGAAGGAAGGTTACCCTGTCAACGATCTAGTAACTCTGTAGGAACCTACAGACCCTAAACTAACCACAGAACCCTAAGAAATAATTTTGATGCAACCAAGAAGAAACCAGATACAAAGGATCATTGTAGTGTTGTAAGCAAGAAAATACTGAAAATACTGAAAATTCTCTTCAGTATTGAGCGCTCTCAAGGAACTACGAAGGCAATACACCAATGACATTAGGTGACTTAATTTTGCAAAAGGATACTTCATCAAACTTCACATTTTGTGCCTTAAACATAGACGCCCTACTGTTTGCTTTGCCTTTAACTTACATATAGTCGGCTAAATTTTTTTCATGCGCTACCAATCACCAATCTCAATCAGTCAACGTAAAAAAAAAACACTTTATTATATCTGATACTTTATTAATTTCATTATAAATATAATATATACATGTAACATTAAAGTCTTCCTATTGGGAGACAACAGAAAGGCATCAAGGCATTATTTCTGATATTTAAATTGACCGCCACGAAATCCACTTCAACCACATCCACATGAAAACTGTCCAAGCAGAACAAAACTTGAGTCATGTTAACTAATCTTGAGACCTTGAGGTGTGTGACATCAAATCAGAAAGTGCTACAGACATACTAGGTAACAAGTTTCGAACTGCTATCTTCTGTAACGTAATCGTCAGCCAAATACATCAAGATTAGACATGTACAATAAAAATAAAAAAAATTAAAAAAAAAGTTATGACCTCCAATTATTTTTACCCCTATGCTTATAAATGTGAATCAGTGGACAGAGACATTAAATTTTATTTCTGTCCAATCATTTCAAAAGTCCAATAGTCTGAGCAACATCGTAAGATAGTCCAACACACCTAAAGCCTCATTCAGTGGAGAAAAAAAAAAAAAAGAAAAAAAAAAAAAAATCAGCCAGTTTATTACACCACAATAATTATATTAACATAATAACTTCAGACATGTAGGCAAATGTTAAGACGCTTCATGGCCAAGTTAGTAAATTCCTGCAGGTTACAAATCCAATGCAACAACTTTACTGTCCTAAAATGGTACCTCAAGGTCCCATTTCCTAAACACCACTACTAATGAAGGAGTGTTCCAATCAATTCATTTAAATAGTTGTTTCTACATATTTAAAATATTGACCTATTGGCAGATTATGACCCAAAGAATTGAACATAACTGGAACCTCACCACTGGTAATATAATAGTCCAGAACTGACGGAAGTGCTCTTTAAAACCTTATTAACAAGCTGCACAAGCAAAAAATAAGTGGATATATTTAATATTCCTGTAAGCATGGACAATAAATTAGAGGTGCCATTGAGATCAAATTCATGTGGATTTTTTCAGGATGATTAAATTACTCACATAGCAACGCTCCAGTTCACAGGATACACAGAATATCTGTCTGAATATTATTCCTGTGTGCTGCCATGACTAGAAGTACTTTTGTGAGGGAAACATTGTGCATTTAGCCCCCCATTCAGTTCTCCATGGCTTAAATTAACACTAGTCTAACCACACTACAACATGCCAATGAAGTTCAAATCATCCCAATGATCTGTATCAAAAAGAAAAACACCACACTTAAACTTTACTTTACAAACCCATACTTGGAAAAAATACTACAAATTAACAATGTAAAAAAAAAAAAAAAAGAGTCTGAAAATGTGCACATTTCACAAATCATTTTTTTTTGCAAAAAAAATAAAAAATAAAAATCCTGGCAATTGTTCTTATGCTCCATGTAATTTGACACCATTATAATTAATGACCTTTTAAAATGTTGACCCTTTACATACCCATAACAGTACTAATTAAATACTTCTCTATATTGTCCCATAAAAAAAAACAGTTTCTTCAAAGGCTAAAGCTTGAAAAATTTGGCATACTGGCATATGTTTGAACAATTCACACATAGCAAGCACCTTATTACCGTATTACATAGAAGTTTGTTTGTTTTCATTTGATCAGACAACGATTAATATTTCATTCTAAAGGACATAGATTGGATTGCACTCAATTTTTTTGTTTGGTAAAGAAGGACGAACTCAACAGTTGACAAAGACTGAAAAGAAATAATGGCTCAAATTAAATACCTTTGGACAAAAAAAAAAGCCAGTGATTGTAGTTATTTTTTATATATATATATATAATACCTTGTTTATACGAGAAAACTATTCCATCTAGACATATCAATCATATCATTATAGATTTATAGAATTTCAAGTAATAATTTTTTAAAAATGTAGTTGTGTGGAGGAATTCTGACCTAGCTAATTCATGTACATACCTCTCCAAGAAAAAAAATAAAACAATATATCCTATTTTCTCTAAATCAAGCAAAGCTGTGTAGACGGTCCATGGCAATTAGTAAGCTATTAGAAAACTTCATTTTGTGCAGAGAATATACACATAGTTTACATTCCCATTACATATTGAGAAGAAACTGTGGAATAAGGCGAGTGACTAATTTAGTAACTTAGTGTTAAGCGGTGCTTTACATTGATGTTATTGAAAAACTGCAAAATGATGATGATTAATATTCTTCTGTTCAATTTGTACATATTCTGTAGTTAGAGAGTCATTATAAATAGCTTTATAACTAGCTGTATGCAGCTATTCAAAGTGTTGGACAGTGGAGACCTTCGGTCTCGCACGTGAGCAATGGACTTATAAAGACTGTGTAAAGACACAGTATCATCCAACTGAGCAGCTATGATTACGTGATCAGTTAAGACAAGAAAAATGATTCTACTCAATTCTTTCCTATGCATCTAAATTGTCATTAGGTTTAGGATCTGTTTAGCTCTTAAAACTCCTACTGAAAAGTCAGTTTCTTGCACAAGTAACCTTTACAAATAAATAATTTTTGTGTGTCTTTAGAGCACCAGAACAGAGCCAGAACATTAAGAGGAGAGAATGTGCTTGTGCAAAAAATAAAATAAAAAAAAAGAAATAGCACATCTTTATGGATGGATGGATATGTAACAATGTGGAAAAACATACTGTAACAATAGTGTGTATGATTCACAAGCCAAACGTTTTGTGTGGAGTATATTTGGAGTGCAAAGTGAGGAGTGAAAAGTGTAAATTGTGGAGTGTGTGTGTGTGTGTGTGAGATATAAAGAGACACCAGAGTGAACCGTCTCTGCTGCATGTACTGCATAAGTAAGGCAGACTGAGAAAAGACTGCATATTCAACAGCTTTGTCTGTTCAGACGTCAGCAAACAAGTGAAGACACCGGTTCCAGCCCTCCACTAGTACGAGCCATATCATCAATAAAAAAAGATGGGCCAGGAAAGACTTCCTCAGGTTTCCTCACTGCAGACTACAATGTTGAGAAAGTAGCATTCCTCAAAGTTAACCATTCTTGTCAGTCTGCAGAAATCTGTGAGCAGTTTTGTGTGTGTGTGTGTTTTTTTTAAAGGCATCTGTTTGAACTGTAGCTCACTGTTCAAGTATTTAAAAATGTGGATTTTTCATTTTGCTTCAGGTTTCAAGTTCATCAGCAGGGCATTTTTGGATGCTTAATACCCCAATAGCGGAGGTAAAATGGCTTCTTTGTGCAGGAAATAGGGAGAATATTGGTGAGTATAAAAACAGATTCGAGAGCAGTTGCTGGATCAGAAGTGCGGAGAAGTATTGCTTGCAAACACACTCTCTACTTCTCTCCTCCTTTCTTCTCTCTGAGGGCTGGAAGCTTTTGCATTATCAGCATCATTCAGTTCTTATCATCCCCATGGAGGGGTCAATGCTGGGGAGCTGAATGAGGAGGAGATGGAGGCTGGACCTCTATACAGAGGTATGAGGTAGGAGAGGGACGCTGGCACCAGAGGAACATTACTGGGTTTTTTGGGCCCATTTCAAGTCATCTGATCTGGGCTTCTCTCCTGTCAGGCTCTGGATGATGTCCTCCAGATTCCTCCAGAAGCCAAGCTTCTCCAGGGGGTAGTTCAACCAGCCTGTATGCATACACACACACACACACACACACACACAGTTATAGTGTTATAAGACATTATAATGTTATAGAACATCACATATTATTCATGTGCAAAAAAACTGGAACATGTTAAACAGTAAAATATCCAATATAATGTAGGAAAGAAATTGTAATTACATTTTGGAGATAAAGTGTTGCATGTACCTGTAGTGATGCAGAAATAGGTCTCATGAGGTGATACATGATGAACTCTGTGGTGTTTGCGGGGGAGGATGATGTGGCAGTCCTGCAGCAAGGTGACCCAGCGTGGCAGCCCAAAATATGTATGAGACCACTTATGGATCTGATTGGTCAGTGTCACAAAGATGGCCAAAGAATATAGGTAACAGTACCAGGGGAAGATATGATAAATCTCCACTGTAACAAAAAAAAAAAAAAAGAAAAAGATGAGGCATTAAAGCTGTGGTGCTTGTATAAGATTATTATGGAGTATGTGGGGTTATTTTTGTCCTGGCGCACCTGTAACATTATGGTATAAGGCTGACATTTTGCAAGTTTTTGGGCCAGAGCCATTTCCCCCCTTGCCCAGCTGCTATTTTTGAATGTACTAATATGAGTAGAGACATGCAATAGGGAGTGTGGCTTTCTAAATCTGCCACCACAATGGTATTTTCAAATCCAATTTGGTCCAGAATTGTGCTTGTTCACATAAACTTCTATGGTGCACGCTCCAGATAAACTAATTACAATAATAAACAGGTAATAAAGGTGTTATTATTTAACATAATTGTTGTTATCATGGGGTTTTCTCTAAGTAGACACTGAAAATTGTAGCAAGGAGTCTCTTGTGTCAACACTCTGGGAAAAGTCAGAGCAGTCAAAGATGTTCCTTTAAGTTCACCACAGTGGGAAAGTCTTTAATAGAGAGGATGTTGCACTTTTCTTTTTATTTGTAGTAGCCACTTTCATTAAAAATCTTATTATTCATGGATCATATACTTAACATAATGGATGAAATCAGATCTGCTGTATTTGTTGCTATAATGAGAACCAAAGATTATTATGACTACACTTGTGTGCAATGTCTTTTATTTGTATTTTAAGTTTATTAAAAGTGGTCGCTATGAGCAAAATATGCAATAGTGTTCCCAACTTATATCTGGTGTCTGTGTAGAAAGGAGGAAACCTTTTATCTGCTTTACCTGGAGTTAGAGTATGGAAGTTGTAGGCCATGTTAGCCAGGGGAATGATTGTCAGCATGCAGTTATCACCGTTCGTCTCTATGAAATCATGCCGTGTGATGGCTGTGGGATCAATATGATGTTCCCGAAATGGACGAATAAACGCCTGCGGGAAGAAAGGAAACGGGGTAGAGCGAGAGCGAGAGAGAGCGAGAGTGAGAGAGAGAGAGAGAGAGAGAGAGAGCGAGAGAGAGACTGTGAATCCTGGTAACCTGCTCCACTGAGAGGGAACACACCACACAGTTCATAAACACAAGATTCTCACTCTGCACTCTCCTGAGCTCTGATAACACAGCACCATCAAAGCTTGACTGTATCTTTCTGACAGTGTTAAAAATTTAATGTCCCCTCAACACCTGAATGATTTAAAAGAAAGAGAAGCAGGGCACATCTTGCTGTTGTTCTCTGCAGCTACACACAACATTAAGCATATTAATAAGAGTTCCTTACAAATGACCAGTTCACAGCTCTTGGCACGTCTCTATGCCTGTTTATGTACATTTATTTTTAAATACATTTATAGCAGAGTAGAAAAGTGAAGTCCTGTCTGTCTCCTTCCATACCTTTCCAACGATGGGCAAATCCACAGACCCCCACGTGTCAGCGCCCCAGTGGACCAGGCCAGAGGCAAAGTCTGCTGTAAGGATTCCTGCCACTGTACACACAATTATAATAAAGCAGTATAATAAGAGCTGTACAATAAAAGTCTCAGATTTGCTAGCTTCAATAACCCAGCATCTCCATGGCAATAGACCCTAAAACCCAAGACAGATCATTTTCTCTATAAAAATTACTAGAAATTAAAATAACTAGAAATAGTACGAGACAAATTCCTTCACATTTCAAGTCATTACCTTTGTGTATTTAGTCATTTTATTGCTATTGTGACTTTGCACAAGTAATGTTGAACACAGTTAAATGCAGCTTAAATGTTGATTATGGTTGATTAATTGGAACATAATCAAACATGATCAAGACTATTCGTCAGGGATTCGGGAGGGGGGCTCGAAATCTGACTTGATTATGCATACAACTGAGATCATGCATTTATTCAGAGCTTTTCAGTATAACGATCATATTTTGAAAAATTAGGTCCTGAGACCTAAAACGTAATGTGGTAGTCATTAAGAATCCTTTTCCACCCTTTAAAAGTAGCTGACGTTTTTTTTTTTTTACTTAATGAGGTCCCAATTAAAATGATTTTGTCTGGCTGTTTCACTGTGTACTGTGGATTTATTATTATTATTTTTTTGAGTCAAAAGATTTGTACAATTTAAGAAAAGCTTTGCCAGACTTATTATATACTACAGAAAAGAAAGAGCTTAAAATCATAAATACAAATGTGTTCTTAATTTTGCTGAATATTTCAGTTAAATAGCTAAAAATATCAATCATTATTTTAGCTAGTAATGTGCAACCCTAGAGCACACATTACGTTTTACACTTCACGTAACTGTGATACAGGTTGCATCATGGAAACTACATTTTGAAATTATGTCAAAAAATACAACCTGTCTCCTCCTGCAAAAAAAATCTGTCACAGTATGAGGACACTGGAGACTCTGACAGTGTTCTAAATATATATGCCTACACAATTCAAGTCTAGAGTTTCAGCCTAGCTGCTTACATGGACACAATTGTGTGTGCTGAGTCATACTGGGTGATTAGTACAGCACAGGTATGTTTGTTAGTCCACTGTGTGATCTTGTATGCGTGTGTGTGTGTGTGTGTGTGTGTGTGTGTGTGTGCATAACTCACCAATTCCCAGAAGGATGTACCAGATATGGCCCAGGTGGAAGTGGGCGAGGAGGTAAAAGAAATTAAAGGCCATGAGCGTGAAACAGAGAATAACACTGATCCATTCCTGACACCTCTTACCTAATTAGACAGAGACACAGAGAGAGAGAGAGAGAGAGAGAGAGAGAGGGAGAGAGAGAGAGGGAGAGAGAGAGAGGGAGAGAGTGACTCACACACAAAATAGCTCAAATGTCCTCCATTTTTTTTTTGTGTCAGCATGTTTCTATTATACAGTTGCACAGACACACACCCTGTGAGTCTATGAGCAGCTGTACATGGGTGTGTGTGAGTGTGAGCTTCTGGGTTAATACCTCTGCCCTTTCCTCTCACTCAGATCACTGAGCACCATATAAAGAGCCATTCTTAGCCATGAAAGAAAAGCGCTATGAGGTTACTGTGACTCTCCTACACACGATCTTTGTATAGGGTCAAATCTGTCCAATAATCAAATGCCACGCTTTGTGCTCTTGTGCTCATTTTCAGTAAGGACAACTCCATGCTCATTTTCAGGCCTACAACTTAGCCCTTCAGCGTTAGGACACCTGCCAACCTGCTACACCACAACAAAACAAAAAGATCTAATCCCTCAAAGGATTTCCACAAGACCATATATTTCCTTCACAGCAGGTTAAACATCCACAAGATAAATTTTATGTTCTGCAGGAGAGTATGAGCCAGGTTTGGTTACGGCTCAGCTCGGCTAATTACACAAGATCCTGCATCGTCAGGACCTGATCGAGGACATGGGACTGAGCTAGAATTAGTTTAGTTATTTGATGCCTTTAAAAGACAATAGAATCTTACTAGCGGGAGTCAGATTTCTTCCAATACACAAATTATCGTTAGTGGGTAAGTTTCTGCTGCATTTAAGAGTTCCCCTTCTTTTCCTTGGCCACAATAGATTTTATTACTTAATTAGTTAAAGTTTACATTTCTTCTCTAAGAAAAAAAGTCAATTTAAGGGAAATCTCAAATACCCCTATATAGCCATGGTCCATTTTGCATTTTTTTTTTTCATAAATAACCCATCAATACCCAAGTTATTCCGAATATAACCTGAAATCTAATGATTTTTCACATCTGTTCCATGGGTGGGATGTTATTAAAATAAAAAAAAAATACTCTCTTGATAAAATAAAGAAATCATATACAAATTTCATTTTATTTAAATTTTATTTGGAAATACATACTTAGGTAACAGGATATGCCCACGTGTCACTGATACGTGACTGTCAGCATGGATTATCATTCCATCTTATCAACTGTGCTCTAAAAATATCATCCAATCATTTCCAATGAACACACAAAAAAAGGGAGTGGATGTATGTATGTAGATGTATGGGTAAATCTTTGGACTTTAGACATAAATGCTGGGGGGGTCAGGGGAAAACCTGGACCATTGTAACTTGACATATCCATTCAGCTAACAGTCCATTAGCTTGTATGTGTGTGTGTGTGTGTTTAGGTTGGGTTGTGAATAGCAAGTGTGCCTCCTATATGGCTGGAATGAATCCCTGCAGCCACACCGGTCCTTTGTGGGCAAGATTGAAGACCCCTGCTTTAAAGTGTCTCTCTAAACACTGTTATGTTTATCATATTTACAATCACTGGTCTTACGTCTGATGAATGCAAATCTGTGGAACACTCACATGACTCCATTTAAATAAATAAATAAATAAATAAATAAATAAAACTACACACCATCACCTTTTAACTACCATTTCTGGTGGAAAACCTTTTAAAAAAAAAATCAACATTTAGTGTCTTCAGAACCTTATCTCAAATAGTTCTCAGAAATGTTCCTGTTGCAGCAAAAAACAGGCTTTATTTCCATACGCTCTGTTGCTCATTTCTATTTGTTGCATGGCTAGGACCAACACATCTGTGTGTACTCACTGTGCACGTTTGGTTTAAATCACTTTCTCGATCATCTGCGAAATGGCTGCAGGGGGAAAGGACATGGGAGGAGCGCCGACAAGAGAACACAATGATAATACACATGCTGGTCAAGCAAGTTTTTAAGTTCCACACCAATATGCCTGAATGCTAATTCTAATACACTTCTCACTGGGCTATGGTTTATTCTGCATGCTGAGTGAATATGTTTGCGAAACCCACACATATTTACACATACTCTCATTCTGTCTCTCACACACACACACACAGCTATTAAACATATCAAATCCAGGAACCTATACAACCTCAGGGTTGCAGACATTACCAATGTGTCCGGTTTCTGGCTTAACTTTGGTTAAAAAGACCATTTCCGCTTTAGCATGTACACCGATCAGGCAAAACATTATGAGCACTGACAGGTAAAGTGAAGAACACTGATTATCTCCTCATCATGGCACCTGTTAGTGGGTGGGATATATTAGGCAGCAAGTAAACATTTTGTCCTCAGAGTTGATGTGTTAGAAGCAGGAAAAATGGGCAAGCGTAAGGATTTGAGCGAGTCTGACAAGGGTCAAATTGTGATGGCTAGCCCACTGGATCAGAGCATCTCCAAAACTGCAGCTCTTGTGGGGTGTTCCCGGTCTGCAGTGGTCAGCATCTATTAAAAGTATCCTGCAAGTATCCTTTAAGTTGCGAGGTGCTTACTTACAGGACTTTAAGGATCTGATGCTAACATCTTGGTGCCAGATACCACAGCACACCTTCAGGGATCTAGTGGAGTCCGTGCTTCGACAGGTCAGGGCTGTTTTGACAGCAAAAGGGGGGACCAACACAATATTAGGCAGGTGGTCATAATGTTATGCCTGATCTGTGTATACTGTCCTCTGTCATGGTAAAAGCACACAGCATTCCAGTGAGTTCCAGGCCATTTCTCTCACTCTCAATACACATTACACAAGCATATAGTTAACCAAAAAAAACATACAACATACATTTGGCACACTAATTGTCAGAAACCCACTGCTGACTCAGTCTCAGTCTCTCACTCTCTCTCTCATTCTCACTTTCCATTACATGCTACCAGAATGCTTCTCATGATCACAACAGAACTGCTGTGTGCACAACTCTGCTCATAACAAAACAGCCCCTGAATAGTTAAAGACAAAAAAACAAAATCCATTTGAATGAAAGAAGAGGAAAATGCAGATCTATGTTAGAAGACAAAAAACTTTAATTCCAAGAAACACAAGTCTATTCTGCAACAAGACAACAATCCAGTCTATTTTCAAAGGACGTTTTGTTATGACCTGCCTACTCTCAAGAGCTAATATGAAGGAAAGCATTCAGAAAATTTTGAGCTAAAGCAGAGAATGAATGTGAAAAACTGAGAAGGCAAAAGAAGCTGGAGGCCCACAGAAATTTGCCATCGATTCTATTTGTTTTTTAATTAAGGAACACACACTTTTATGCATTTAATGTTTTGTAATATCCACATATAATCATTAGCACATTTTTTTTTTTAGTTATAAAAAAGCATTCGCTTGCCAGCGTCTTTTTTTCTCTCTCTTGAAATAAATAATACAAACATCATCATGTTAGTGAGAAACCACAAAGCTCTCCATCCTGAAGACTTTCCTGTGTAGAGAAACTGAAACTTACAGCTTCACCTTTATCTTGACACACTCTTCTCACAGAAGACTACTTAACACTTTTTTTTTTCCGTTTTATGAGCATCTGTGGAACAAGTCCTGAACGAGCAAATTATATAAACCTTGCGGTCATTACTACTGTCCCTGCCATGCATTTACAGAACATTAAGTGTTATTTATTATAAACATTTCACTGCAAGTCAAACTGTATATCAGTAAGCAACAGCACTGGTGTACCACAGAGAATATATAGATCACATTGAAAAAGGGAGATGCAAAATTTTATTACTATGAATAAAAGTGTTTACATTGTATTAATTATCAAACATGTTTAACTTAACAAATACCTACACAGACACAACCAGGACTAGATCCTATTTGCACTATTATTATTATTATTATTATTATTATTATGAGTAGTAGTAGTAGTAACTCATGGCACATTTTAACTGCCACCTACACATTCTACTGCAAGTGAACTTGTTTATATTTTTTTTGTACATAAATACGCTCCTTCTCTGACTGTATCTCTTCAGGTTACATTCAGATTTGATTTTGCATTTCATTTACCTGTACACTACTGTAATGCTGCAATTACCCTTGGAATCAATAAAGTTCCTATCTATCTCTCCATCTGTCTCTCTCTCCATCTATCATTCAACAGACATATAGATAGATTGATTTGCATAAAACTGTCTTTAAGAAAATGAAACCTGAGCACTGCAAAATAGTACAAAACAGTATACAAGATATTTACGTCCCCACAATAAATAAATAAATCTGGAAGTGACAACTCTCCATGGCCTGCGTAATGGAGATGCTGAGCAAACAAACACACGCCCCCTCCCAGAAGGATCATGTGGAAGTGACATGGAGTCACTGAGCTCTGCACGATAGTATAAAACTGTGTGAAAGATATCTATGCCCTCCATACATAGATAGATAGATAGATAGATAGATAGATAGATAGATAGATAGATAGATAGATAGATAGATAGATAGATAGATAGATAGATAGATAGATAGATAGATAGATAGATAGATAGATAGATAGATAGATCTCTATGGCGTAACTTGGACGTTGAGCAAACAAACAAACACGCGCACGCACACGTGTCCCTCCCAGCAGGATCATATGGAAGTGACATCGGGTTACGGCTCGAGATCATTCATTACAATATTAATGACAAACACAACAGAATCTCACAATATTACAAACTTAGGCAAGTCACTACTTCGCACCCTCACTTCACATTTGCTAATCATTTACAGAGTAGCTACTAACTTACACATCACATATATACACACAGTATAAATCTCAACATGAAGCAGAAAGTTCAGCACATTTCAGAGCAGGTGAAACTCGTGGCTCGCCTTCATTTTTATAATACCAATAACCGCTTAGCAACGTGAGCAGAAGAAACTGCCTCAGGCTAGATTATCAAGCTAAAGCACAAACCTGCATTTTTGTTATTTGTGATAAAAACGTAAATACTATGAAATCTGTAAAACTTTTATTTCAACTCTATGACTATGTACTTCTGCACTCAACGCTGATGTGGTCCATGAGTGATAAAAGTGTTTACACTGTATTATTATTATTATTATTATTATTAATAAACACGTTTAACTAAAAAATTACCCACATCTCCAAATCACAGACAAAACCAGGACTAGCTCCTATTTGCACTATTAGTAGTAAAACTATCTCATGGCACCTGCATAATATTGCACATGTGCACATCTAAGTGCAGAACGTGTTTAGACTTTTTGGGACAGAAATAGACTCCCTCTGTGATGTAATGGATTCAGATTTGACTTTAGTTTTTTTTTTTTTTTTTTTGGCATTGTGTTTCTTTATTTTGTTAAAGCTTACCTGTAAATGTAAAAAAAAATTTACCATCACTGTAATGCTGTCATTTCCCTTAGGATCAATAACGTTCCCATCTATCTCTCTATCTACCTGTCTGTCAATTTGCATAAAACTGCTTTTAAGAAAATACAACCTAGCACTGCACGGGAATAGATAGATAGGTATAGATTGACAGACAGACAGACAGAGATAGATAGATAGACAGATAGATAGATAGATAGATAGATAGATAGATAGATAGATAGATAGATAGATAGATAGATAGATAGATATAGATTGACAGACAGACAGAGATAGATAGATAAGTAGGTATAGATTGACAAACAGACAGATTAGACAGAGATAGATAGGTAGGTATAGATAGACAGACAGACAGAGATAGATAGATAAGTAGGTATAGATTGACAAACAGACAGATAGACAGAGATAGATAAGTAGGTATAGATTGACAAACAGACAGATTAGACAGAGATAGATAGGTAGGTATAGATTGACAAACAGACAGATTAGACAGAGATAGATAGGTAGGTATAGATAGACAGACAGAGGTAGGTATAGATAGACAGACAGAGGTAGGTATAGATTGACAGACAGAGGTAGGTATAGATTGACAGACAGACAGACAGACAGACAGACAGACAGACAGATAGACAGATAGATAGATAGATAGATAGATATGACAACTCTCCATGGCCTAACTGGGATGTTGAGCAAACAAACACGCGCGCGCGCCCCTCCCAGCAGGATCATATGGAAATGACATGGAGTGTGTATCAGTTAACTGGGTCACTCAGTATAATATTAATTACGAACAACAGAATCTCACAATATGATTAACTTGACCAATTCATGAGGTCACTGCATCGCACCCCGACTTCACATTTGCTAATTATTTACCGAGTAGCTATTAACTTACACATGACATATTTATACACATGATCAATCTGAATATGAAGCAGAAAGTTCAGCAGCACGTGACACTCGTGACTAGCCTCTTCAGTTCTATAATGCCAATAACCGCTTAGCAACGTTAGCAGGAAAAACAACTGTCACAGGCTAGGCTACCAAGCTAAGCACAAACCTGCGCTCTCACCTGGGGAGTATAAATTTGCGAGCTCACGAGCGCCTGCGTGTTGAGGACCCCATCTGGCCGAAGCACGGGACGTAGAGCTGAGCTCGCCTTCCTCACTTTTTGACTCCGCAGCCCCGTTTTCACTCCGGTTGCTGGTCATGTTGGCTCCGGGTTCAGTTCACTCTCCCCCGGTGAGGAAGTCAACCCTGCCGGATCAGTTCCTCAAACTACAAGCCACGCCCAAGTCCTCTCGGTCACGTGTAGCGTCCTCCAATCATCAAACGATGAAACGCACCAAGGTCTCGACGTATTTCATGACCCCACTCGTATAGCACCAATCAGAATGCAGCTGTAGGTTAGAAAAAAAAAAAGATCTAAAACCACACCCTATTCACCATACAGTGTGTTGTTGAGCTCATTTTGGTACCATCGGTCATTAGTGTCCAGCTGGGGCGCGAGAGGCACAGATCAGTTATAATGTTTATTATTTTGGTTTCTTATTTACATAATTGACGTCATAACTGACGCAATAACTCAAAAACGGGTATACCAAAAAAGTCAACTTGAATATAACAATAATATTTATATTTTCAATGTGTAAAAAAATCACTATATATATATATATATATATATATATATATATATATATATATATACATACACACACACACACACACACACACACCGATCAGGCATAACATTATGACTAATATTGTGTTGGTCCTCCCTTTGCTGCTAAAACAGCCCTGACCCGTCGAGGCATGATGGACTCAACTAGAGCCCTGAAGGTGTGCTGTGGTATCTGGCACCAAGATGTTAACAGCAGATCCTTTAAGTCCTCTAAGTTGTGAGGTGGGGCCATCAAGGGCAGTTTTGGAGATGCACTAATTCAGTTGTCTAGCCATCACAATCTAGCCCTTGTCAAAACTTGCTCAAATCCTTACGCTTGCCCATTTTTCCTGCTTCTAACACATCAACAATACTTGCTGCCTAATATATCCCACCCACTAACAGGTGCCATGATGAGGAGATAATCAGTGTTATTCACTTCACCTGTCAGTGCTCATAATGTGGTATATATATATATATATATATATATATATATATATATATATATATATATATATATATATTTTGTGTGTGTGTGCATTAAAGAACTTCACTAGAGCACTGTATATTCTTAATAAGCTCTGGGTGAGACTAGGAAATGACCAAAAATCCAAAAATAGTACATTAGTGAAAAGGGTGCAGTTTCGAACATACCCACTTGTGGCCAAAATAGCAAGCCACTTTCTATTCCCTACAAAAGTACAAGTGTATAATGGTTATTACGTATTGTTTAATGCACACTGGACACTAATTTAATTAAGTGCTTTATGGGAGCCATGGACAGGCTCCAAAATAGTTTACTCTCGCACATTGTGTTTTTCTCAATTGTAGCATATATACCATATAAGAAAGAAAGGAAGGAAGGAAGGAAGGAAGGAAGGAAGGAAGGAAGGAAGAAAGAAAGAAAGAAAGAAAGAAAGAAAGGCTTTGTTTTTCTTACATTAGTGTTATATTCCATCTCTACTGGGTTATTCCTATGTATGTCTGCACTATCGTGTATGTTTGCACTTTCTTTTTGTACTTTCTTCTTCACTGGAGCTCCAGTCGCCAAGTCAAATTCCTTGTGTGTGTAAACATACTTGGTAATAAAGTTCTTTCTGACTTCTGACTGCTGGCTTCTAAAAACCTGTTTACTCTTTGACAATAGTTTAGACCAGCAGTTCAGTGCTAATAACAATACAAACATGATGTTTTCTGTTTTGAATCATATAAGCCTTTTCAAATTTCCTGGAGAAATTCAGATGCGTGTGACCAGCTGCCAAACACAGGCCAAACTGGTAAACCAACTATTATTGTGCAGTTTCAGAATTACTTGACTAGACCGATTAGTAAAAGTTGGGGATTTTCTGATCGCCTCAATGTTGTGTTATATTCTTAAAAGCAACTCATTTGCTTTGTTGTCACAGTAGCAGTAATTCACAAACTGTTTTTCCCCAGACAGTGTTTTAGCAGCTGGTAGCTGATTAAAATAATCCAGATTTTTCAGCATGGAAGAATATTTGAACATTTTGCCTAAGTCGACAAGGTGTATTTGATGTAGTAGAAACAAACAAGGTGTTCACATCCTTCTTATGAGATACTGACTGCATTTCAACAAATTTAGTTACAGAGGAACAGTATACGAAAAATATGCCATTTAAAATAAATTGTGCTGTTTGTATGACTGTCACAAGCAATAGAGCAAATAAGTATACACGATATATCACGACGAAAAATTACATTTGCAAAGAGTTTGCATATAATTTGCAATATGACGCTAGATATTTCAGCAGGGAATTTGAAGAGGCCTTCCTGCAGTGACCCAAAGTTTCCGCCAGGTGTCAGTGTAGTAATTGTATTTCAGGCTACAACTGACGCCCAGCTTCAGCTCTTTGGAGTTCACGGACACTTTCAAATTTACTGATTATGTAAACTATGTAGATTATGTAAAGTCCCCAGTATTAAATGACTTTTTATATTTTTACAATGTTGAATCAACTCTTAAAGTATTTATTTGTGCCCATCTGCAGGCACTGTGAGTTTTGGAAATGTGTAGTGTATCAAATCTATTCAGTTTATAATGCTTATTTAACATCAAATCTACATCTCTATAGGCCACATTTACTGGCAAGTACCATTATTAATATTTAGTAGCCAACTAAAACAGAGACTTTCCTGATTAAAAAAAAAAATACAGCTTAGTCAAACCAGCTACCAAAACAGGGACTAGAGCTGGTCAAGTTGGTGGACCATCTTTGCCAGCTGTTGTTTTATGGGTTCCTTATTACTTGAATAAATTGTACTGTGTTTCACTACAATATAACATTAGTAGCACTGTAAGTAACACTGATTCGGAAACCAACATTTACTAGCTTGACCAGCTTGGCCTGTATTTTGGCAGTTGGTAGAAGGTAAGATTAAGAAAAGCTTGGACCAGGTGGACTGTAGGTAGGGTAGCCATGAATGATAGCCAGAGCAATACAGGGACTGTGGAAGAAGTACCATATGATAGACTGTTGAGGTGTCTAGTGTCAGCTTTAATCAAGATGTTCAGGATTTCTGTTTATAGCCTCACTGATGGTTGATAATTTAATCCACAGAACTATGAAGTTGCAATAATAAAGTGCCATTCTGTGGCCCTCCGTAACTGTAGTGTGACTCATTTGATCCAGCGTGCCATGTCTGAAATGTGGTCCGAATGTTAGTAATTGTTTCTATTGAAACTTTGATGATCTTGATTGTGAAAAGTTGGTGTCCCACTAACATCAAATGTCCTTAAAAGCATTTTCTTCTGCCACAGTTCTATCTTCAGACAATCTTTATTGTATCATCTTGTATCACAAAGTCTGAGACAGAATTTGGCCAAGATTTTATTGCCAGCATCTCATATAATGTGGTATGATAAGCTTGCTGTTATCGAACAATGTGCAGAGGGCTTAAGACTATTTCTGCCTTTGGACAGTACTGTCTCTGTTTAAACTGTTTGGAAATAAAAACGCACCCTAATGATGAATTATATTATACTGGTTGCACACTTTTTTTTTAAATGAGTATCCAATTATTTTAATGTCTTATGGAAAATTCAGGCTAATTCAGTTTTTCAACAGTGTAGGTTTAGAGCACTATAGGCTACCTGTCTATGATAGTTTCTTTTAACAAATATCATCCAGCAAGTCTGCTTTCGGTGTGCAAATGTAGAGAAATGTAGCAAGGCAGTTTTAGAATCCATATCTAAACCTTTCCTGTGTCTGATGTTATGTTACTGTACCATTCTGTTCTGTTTAACAGCCTGAAATGTGTAGACCTAATATCTGCCAAAGAGGCTGATCAGATTTGCTGATTTGAACCATATTGTGTTTGTTTCAGAATACCTTCAACTTTCCAGTTCTTGATTACTCAGTGTGCTATTTTAGGCACAAGAGCATCGAATCAAGTTGATGTATAGTTGATATGTTTGTTTGGTGTACTTTGTAGTAAGGGGAAAATGACATCCCACCTCTGTTAGCTCAGAATGGCAGGTTTAGGCCGGTTTGCACAGGAGCATTTTTTTCTCTCTCTCTCTCTCTCTCTCTCTCTCTCTCTCTTTCTCACTCTTCTTACGAACACGCCCACTTCCTGAAGCGTATATAAAACACTTCCAAAACATGGGACTTGACAGCGCGTTCATATACGAGCACGCGGCTTACATCAAGATCAGATCAGATCAGATCAGGCTGATTTGTCAACTTTCGTAACTGGTGTTTCAGGAATATTTATACTGAAACGTTAATAGTGCTTGTTGCTGTTTTTTTTTTTTGCGAGTTCGTGGGTGTAAAGTTTTGTCAGGGCAATCAGCCCATGCTTTAGCGTCCTGCCGCAATCCGGCGGGTGTTAAGATCCATGGAAGTGGTCGGTATTTACGAAAGGGACTGCCTTGCATTCCACAGCGGCCACAGTCTGAGTCCCGTCCACGGCGGCGTGTACAAACCTTCCACTGACTCGATGACGAAACTCGGCATCTCCGAGCAGGAGAAGGCGATCGACTTCAGCATTTACTTGGACTCCGCTCTCCATTACCACCAGCCGACAATCAGCGGCGAGGAGATCTATAACCAGGACTTCACTATCAGCGAGGACGCCAAGAGCAAGCGAGCTGCTGTCGAGGCGTCCGCTTACAAGAGCTACACGTCGCTGACTGAACGCGACGCCAACCGGAGCCAGCTGGGCTACCCAGAGCTTCAGGAGACGCGGCTCGACACCGTCTTCAGCCCGGACTTCCTGGGCGCCTACGGCAAAAGTCAGTGGCGAGGTGACGTGAACGAAGACCCTCGGATGGACGGATCGGGGGGATTCGACATGCGCGCCTACCTGCAGTACCAGACGGCGCCCAGTGGAAGCCTGGGAAACATCTCCAACGCCTCCTCGTCGTGCTCTAGCCCGCCTGGCACGCCCGCACCACCCAGCAAAGCCAGATCGCCTCAACCGGGCGGTAAAATCCCCTCTACAGGTAAAGGCAAGAAGAAGCTGGACAAGGACAGCGACGAGTACAGACAGCGGCGTGAGCGCAACAACCTGGCCGTGCGCAAGAGCAGGGACAAAGCGAAAATGCGCAATCTGGAGACGCAGCACAAGGTGCTGGAGCTGGCGGCTGAAAACGAGCGGCTGCAGAAACGTGTAGAGCAACTGTCCCGAGAGCTGGCCACGCTGCGCAACCTACTCTCCGCCACCGGCCAGTGCTAACGCTTGCTTCAACAACCTTTCTGCATAAGACTAATAAACATCGGTTCCAAAGTTCCATTTTTTTCTACATATGAGACATTTATTCGTGAAAATGACGAACAGTTCTTAAAAAATGTTTACAAGAGCGAAAGAGCGTGTAAAGGGAACTAGCGCCTGGATTGCGCAACACTTTCTCCCATGCCCGATGACTGTGTCACTCTGGTGGTGTTGTGGAAGCCCGCTCAAATTCTTTGGTCTGTACAGTATTTTTGTACGGGTGAAATGTCTACTGTTTTAATAATACTCTGTTATTTAAAAAAAAAACCTTTTCCCCCCATAATCTGGGGCAGTGGCTGTCGAGGGAAGAGTTGTACTGCAGAGGTATGATGCAACGCATTGTAACAGTATTGGCCATGCAATGAAGTAGTGTGCTAAAACAGAATAATGGTAAATATCTTGTATTGTTATATAATATTTTATTGAATTAAATGATTTTTATTTCTTTTTGAGCTTGGTTGTCTGACTATTTTTTTCTAATTGCGCTGAATCAAGTCACACTCACCTTTTCTGTGTAGAAAGACTTGTCATATTTTGACACTTCAGTTAAGACAATAAACATTCCATGTATAAAATATGAACATTCAGTTGCTCAGTTTCTTCAATGTAGTTTGAATCCATTTTATTTGGTCATTATTTTAGGATTAAACATTGAGCACTGCAATATCAAGTATACGTTATGATGTAAAATCTACTATATCCATATATATTGTAAATATCTGTTAATAATACAGTAGTATCTGTTAGGAAATGTAACATTTTCATAAGATGCATTAGATGCAGAGGGGTTGGAAGAAACCTGTTTTTTTTTTTTTTTACAGGTTTGTCCTTTGTCCACTTCGTGCAGCAGTAAAGCAGAAATTATCTAAAGCACACAGGCATTGTCAATAGTCTACCGGGTTCAGTGATCTCTCAGAGTTGGGGTCAAGGCTAGACTAGCAACGCCCCAAAACGACAAAGATGTGGCTGCTTCTTCTCTAAACACACACACATTTTAATATGAATACAATATTATGGCAAACCTAAAAGTCCAAATCTGCTTAATTTTAGAAAACACAAGAAAAAAGGGGATAGAAAAGTGAGGTTTTTGTTCTAGTATAAAGATTAGGACCCACAAGAGACAAAACAGGTCTTATTGGTCATAATATACGCATTCAATTTTATTACTAGGTGTCAAAGGTTTAAGATGACTACGTTTGGGCATTTTAAAATATCTCAATAGTCCAGAAATAAACATCATAATATTTAATCATCCAAATTAATGCTTTCATCATATTACTGACATAAAAAACCCGTTATAATATGCAAGAGTATTATGCCCAGTACAAAAAAAAGGGCCTAGGCTGTAATTAACCACACTACCTGAGCCAGTGCTCTGGGCCTTAATAAACTTCTCCATTATGAGCCAATAAACCCATTTTCTGGCACTTCCTTGCTTAAAGTGTAATGATGGCCACATATTTCCATCCACAAATATCAAATAAACAAACCTGCACTGAGGTTTTCAGAAGCACTGATATTAAAATAGCATGATCAAATCTTAAAAGGTGTTGCATCACAACACAAAAGATAGCTTACATGGGGAAACTTGGCCCCGAGATAACATTGTCAATTGGAATTTTTTTTTTTTTTTTTGCTTTTTTTTTGGATAGCGAGGTAGTTGAACCTGTTTATAATGCTGGGGTTGCCAGTGGTGTGTGCATATCTGACCCTGCAGGTAGGGTACAGAGCTGCTGTGTGAGAGTAAGTGCAGAGGAACCAGACAGACAGGTGCTCAGTGGTACATGCAGATTAAGAAGAGAAGAAGAGAACACCTCACACACACACCCATCTACAGCCCTTTATCAGAGGTCATCACCATGACAATCAAGGGTGGGAGAGTGAGAGAGAGAAAGAGAGAGAGAGAGAGAGAGAGAGAGAGAGAGAGAGAAGGGGGAGGTGAATCAGAGTGACAAGTACAGCAATTCTTTTAAATATAACAAATATGTAAAGTTATATAATGTAAATCTTATAAAACTACCATCTTTTTTTGTCTAAACATTCTCCTCACGCCCGGAGCAATGGAGGAAAATCATTACCCACTTACTTCTTAAACAAAGTTAACATTATACAGAATATTAATGATAGAACTTCATATATAATGGATAATGGATATTTCATCACTGTATTACATTTAGACACAAGGCATCAGGCCTTTATGCCTTAAAAAGGGTTTAAAATAGCTACAAAAACAAAAATTCTAAAATTCTTTAGGTTTATTAAGACAACCATTTGAGAATCAGTTTTTGTTTAACTTTGGTGACCTTCAGGGGCGATCACAGTGGTAACATTGCTGCCTCGCAGCTCCAGAGTTCCTGGTTTGATCCTGAGCACTGGGTAATGTCTGCGTGAAGTTTCGCCTGTTCTCCGTTTCAGTGTGTGTTTCATCTGGTTTTCTACCAACTCCCAAACCCAATAGACGGATTAACAACTTCGCATTGCACTTAAGGTGTGACTATTTGTGTGCATGCCCTGATGATCTGACATGCCATCCAAGATATATTTCTGCCTCATGGTTTGGCTTGAGATCCACTGAGATAATACAATGGTTGCTTTCAGGATTACACTTTTGTGCCAGCTAGGCCTATTTTTCGGTATGTTTGTTTATTTAACTGAGTGTCATACCATAAGAAAAATGTTAAAAGCCTGTTGATTTTTTTTTTTTTTTTGACAAAAATTTGGTGGAAGAATACTAATAGGCTTGGTGACCTGTCATTGTTTTTGCATGAGGTACATTTCACAACACTTCCCATTCTGGAGTAGAAAAGCAGAGTAGCTGTGTGTTGCTCAATGTCACTTCCTTCTCCTTCAAAGTGGCTTTTTTCTGTTTCCCAACCATCACAAGCACCACTCAAGAACAGCTACCACGCTGATGCAAAAATTAAACATAGACCAAAAGAACAATAGTTAGACACAGATATGTTACACGCACAATAAATGTGTAGACACGTTTTAGCAAACCTTATTTCAGTTGAGGTTATATTTAAAAGCTTACATGAATTTTCTAAAAAAAAAACAAAAAAATAAGAATGTTTTCAAAGTGTTAAGAACTATTTTGCCTAAACATCAGTCCTTTCTATTGTAGTAGTTTTCAAAATCACTAAAGAATATGCAATTCAAAATGGTTGCATTAGTATTGTTTAAGCCACCCACGGTGACTGTACTTCTATTAAAGTTATTAGTGTAATTATTTTTACCTACATTTGGCAGACACCCTTTTCCAGAGCAACATGCATTTTTTCTCATTTTATACAATTAAGGGTTAAGGGCCTTGCTCGGGGGCCCAGGTGTGGCAGGTTGGTGGACCCGGGATTTGGCCTTATAACCATCAGATTAGCAGGCCTACTAATCTATCTCATCCTACATAGCTAAGCATTGAAGTGGCAGGAGCAGTAGTTCTCAGGATCAAAAGAGATCGTTAGGCTACAAGAATTAGTTGAATGCACAAAATACCTGGTTATGACTTCATAGCAATCTCCTTATACTATGTTCAGTTTTCATTTTCAATAGGAATGATGGTATTCGGGTATAGCAATTTAATATAGACATTTGCACTTTGTGTTTCTTGTTGGTTTCCTGATTTAGTGGATCAAATTTGAGGTGGGATCTGATCCACTTACATATTTCGTTCTTGTATGACCCAGAGATGATATCCAAAGCACCAATGATGTAATCCTAGTGATAAGATAATATCCCAGAAAGTCAATTTCCACTATCTATACTCTGGTTGGCTGCAGAGCCATAAATTGCAGAGCTCTTTCAAGAGCAGTAAAAAAGAGAGTAGTAACCAGTTTGCAAATGAAATCATGCTTTTTTAAACTCCTGTGCAGACACTTTTTGTAGGAGCACTTCATTTTTTACTGAATGAACATTATGCTCGTGATCAGTGTCTTTCTTAAAGAAACACTGGTAGGTTGCGTATGTGTCTAATTGAATGTGATCAATCATGCTATTTGAGGTCAACAACTAATCTTCTAATACAATAAAGCTAGATCCAAAACAAACAAAAAAAATCAGCGAAAGTAATCATCTATCCCAGAGCTGCCCTGTAGTTAACTTAATTTTCACTTTAAAAAAAAATGGGAAGCTGGGAAACTTGTCTTCTGAATCAGCGAGTCATTCTCACAGAGGCAGAACTGAACACCAGGGTTTTTTTCCATATTTAATTACGTTTCTAACTTCTCTTCTAGCATGTAAAAATGCTGATATACACACTTCAAGCCTTAATAAGACCTTTGCATCCTGTGTACACATGGGTACACGGAGTACACGACATTTTGGACTTTCCGACCCTCTGGCACACGATGGGTCAATCGCCGGAAGCGGTTTATTAAGCCCCGCCCCCCTGGAGTCATGCTTGTGTCCGTGTCTCCGACTCGCGCGCTCTGGGTTTTCCCACATGATCGTTCCTACTTGAGCGTCTCCTCCTGGAGGGAAAGCCACGCCCACTTTTGTTCCCGGCTGGAGTTTACCGGCAGTGTCGGGGCTCGTGGTCATAAACGGTTATTGCGTAAATCTTTCCTCCTGCAAAACAAACCAAAGCTCTCCTGCAAGCCCACACGCCGAAACCAGCTCCAAGTCCGTTACACTCTAATGCTTTCTTTTAGAGGAAACACATTCCATCTCCCGGTTCCTTACTTCTGTTAGTGCTGTTCCGGGAAGTTATCTCTCTAGGAACGTCGTGGTTGAGTTAGGACTGATTAATCTGGGCGAAAATTCAGTCATGTCTTAAGTGATCACTGTAGTGCAGTTCCTCCAAAGCTTCAGCTTTAACTGACTTTTAGAAAGTGGTTAGACTGACTTCTCTATTTTAAGACATTTTTATGTTGTTGAGTTCTTTCACTATTGAAAACCACGTTTACCCCCCCCCCCCCCAACACACACACACACACACACACACACACACACACACACAGGATAGCTATAATACAACCTTTTCGAAAGCAACATGCCAGTGGTATGACCTCTTCATCCCTGCAGTGTTTAAAAGCTAAAATAAACTTTTCAAGGTCACAAATATGGTTCATTTGTGCCAGTTTTCAATCAAATTGCTGAGATCTGTATCCTTGAAGAGTGTAATCAGATTGCAAATTATACAATACACCGATCAGGCATAACATTATGAGCAGTGAGAAGTGAAGTGAATTAAACTGATTATCTCCTCATCATGGCACCTGTTAGTGGGTGGGATATATTAAGCAGCAAGTGAACATTTTGTCCTCAAAGGTGATGTGTTAGAAGCAGGAAAAACAGGCACGCGTAATGATTTGAGCGAGTTTGACAAGGGCCAAATTGTGATGGCTTTCTTGCTTTTATAATGAAATGTATGAAAAATTAATATTAGGAGCTATATCAGCCTAAATCACAGACACAGGTCCTAGGCTGTATCCAGGGTCAACGTTAGTTTGGCCTAAACTGCAGAAATATATCACAGATAATATATCAAACTGCCAAATGTTTACTACACTTAAAGAAGTATAACTCTCCATGTTATACTTCTATTCCTTTATGAACTACACTTACTGCAGACCGTGTAATTTTATTAAGTTAAACGCTTTAGTGTACATAACCTAGACAAGTCTTTCTAGGTTAGTGTGATGATAAATTAACTTTATTACGGTTGAAGAATGTCATATGTTCTTGTGTGTACTTCCACATTCATATCATAGCTATGTCAGTTCTTGGCCTGTAATATGTGCATAACACACCCTTGCTGATCTGAGGTCAGTTGATGACCAGTCATCACAGCTGATTGAGTGTTATAGAAGAACACGTATTTTTCCAAAAAAAAAATAGGCTACATTCTTCTTTCACATTCCAGAGACATTGCTGTTTCCATATTGATTTTTGACGACTGGACATAAACCAGAGGAAAAAAACTTTCAAAAAAGTCCAGACCTCAATGTCCTCAATGCTACTAGTCACTATGCGTAGGCTTACTCTAATAAAGTTGATTGGTGTGGCAAAAATGAATTGAGCAGTTAAATACAAAAAAATATGTACCCTTATTTATGTGTTCTTCTTGAGGAACCCTTAAAGAGTCTATGTAAAACTTATTAACGGAGGCTTTCCATGATTCCAGTTAGGAAGCTAATGACCACTTATCCATTTAAAAACTTTATTTTAAAAGAACCCATAAACAACCCAGAAAACAGTGGGTCATATTTGATTTATACTGGCACTATGCCATTTCTTTTGCAAAAAAAACCTGATTTACATTTATTCACACATTCTGAGCAGGTCTACATTAGTAAAGTGTCATGAGCACTATAAAAATAATATTTGTGGATCTGTGGAAGACAAAAACTGAATTTGTATAGGTATAAGTGGTGTCATCAGTAAACATCCTGTCTAAATGCACACACAATGGAATTGTGGGAAGAGAGAGCATGTTACAAATGAGATATAAATAGCTGGTGTTCACTGTCTTATGCAGTCAAACTTGAGTCCCAGTGAAATCTTAAATCATTACAGAACTCATGACAGGCCAAGTCAGCTTTCTGCATCATGTCTCATGAGGTCTCTAGTTTTGATTCACATTTCCCTTCGATACAAAAGACAAAATGGCAACAATGAAAAGGAAGAAACACAAACTGACAGAAAAATACATTTCTGCCAAAAAGGTTGTTAAAGGCCAGGAATATAGCCAACAGGTTGTTATAGACAGTCAACAGTCAACCCAAAATTTTTAGCACCCTTCAAGCGCATGAGAATGAGAATGAGAGAATGATTGTGTAAAATAATTTTGCATGCATTGGTTAAAAATATCCATGAAAATAGCTAGAGCATCTTTTTATGTTTTCATTAAAACTCATTATTATATGAGTGTCCATTAATAGTATATTCTCTTACCAACATATCTAGCAAAACTATAGACACTTTGGAAACTTTGAAAATTTTCAATGCATAAAAAAATACTCTCAGTTTTAAATTTGAGTATATTTCAGTTTCCAGAGAAACAAACATTTTTATACAGGTATGTATTAAAGTGCACATTTTAACAGAAGGAGAGCTATTGGCCCCTGACGTGGGCCTCCCTGTTCAACCCTAACATGATTTTTTTTTGCAGTGGAGTGTGTTGGGGGGGGGTAGTCAAGATCGGGTATTTTAACATTAAAATGTCTTCTGTCAAAATACCAAATTACAAAGTTAAGATGAGTGAATTTATTGAAACAGTGCAAACACTATTTGCCTTGGATTACAATAACAGTTTTTTAATTGTTGAAAGTGCTCAAAAGTCTTAGTCATGCCATAGAGAGATAACAGTTGTGTTGCCAAATACCCACCAGTCATGCCATGCAAAGTGTAGATCATTATACAGATATTTCACCAACTGACTTCTGATTTGAAAGTGAAGCACTGTCAGAGCATAGACGTTAACCAGAGGCAGTGTATCCCATATTTCTGTGCTCTGTGTAGCATCAATTATTGGTTTTTAGCTATCCTTATACATACATACATACATACATACATACATACATACATACATACATATAAAAAAGGAATCATTCAGTGGACTGTTTTGAAAGCCAGTTGGACAGAATCTTGGTCAAGACACAACAAAAGTCTTGCTCAAAGTACATAATGCTCTCAACAAAACAAAATAAAGAGGATTTCTGCAGTTTATCATGAAAACACCCTACAGCAGAGATTCACTGATATGTGTGGGCTAATTTCTTAGCTTCTGTGGCTGAACTGATGGAAAATCTACGACACTTCACATCTTACTGCAATATTAAATAATAATGTGTAGCTATAACATTATACGTTACTTCCCATTTAAAAAAAGGTTACGGTCTACATGTCAAAGTTCAGTTTGGTCAGAAGACAGAATATGACAATGCAATTAATTAGAGAAGCTTTGCCTAGAAAGTGAGCTCTAGCAATATTCTTCCCTGTTTCTCACTTTTGGTCTGTTTGGTGTTACCAAGCAGAATTAAGTGATCTTCGAGCTAGCTCGGGTAGATGAAACCGCAACACGTCCACAGCAGGCGGAAGTCCGGTTTTTGGCGGTGCCATTGTCGGGAACTCAAGCGTCTGCAATGTCCGTAAGAGGAGGAGCTCTGACCCTCCCTCATACAGGCCCAGATTTCAACATACAATGTACTTCTCTTATTCTGGCCATAGTGGCCACGTAGCGCCAGCGTCCGCTTGACGTGTTGTGAGGCCGCAAGGTTCGCATCATAAGGCCCGGGGTTGAGCAATAGCATGCTTTCCTGTTCTTACAACACTAGGGATCAGAGATGCAACCACCTAAGGAGCACTGAAAGAGCGTGTCATGTCCTTAGGTTAGGCATCTTCAAAAATCGTATCCGCAAAGGGCCTATGTGGCTGCAGGCTTTCATTCACACTTGATAGTTAATTGGAACCCAAAAAAATCTGATTAAACAAACGGAAACAGGTGTAACGTCTGCCTGGTTGTCAGGGATGTGGGATGTGGTTTAGGCTTAGGCACCTTAGTGGTTAAGGCACTGGATGACTGATTGGAAGGTTGTGAGATCAAATCCCCAGTCCACCAAGCTGTCACTGCTAGGTCCCAGAACAAAGCACAGGCTAACCTCAGTTGAGGGTTAACCTCAATTGCTCATTTGTATAAAATAAGATAAAATGCCAGAAGTGTACATGGTTGAAATGAAAGCCTGAAGCCAGACTGACAGGATTGAAGACCCCAGCTGGAGATATTACACCAAGTATGAATATGTCCCATATACATGCAAGTGTGTTCACAAAGTATGGAGTTTTCATGTACTTGCTCTGAGATTGATAGGTGAAGTTATCCAAGTCCAATTCTGCCATGTGGCAAGTATCAGTAGCTAAAACGTACCCACAATAGTGAGTGTTGATGTCATTTTGAAATAGTTATTAAAGCAAATTGTGACGCACATTGTTAAGATGTAGCTCAGACAGCAGGATGTATTTGACAACTGTGACAGGAGATTAAGTGACTCATATTTCAGAATAATCCATCATGAACTGTAAACAGTATGTGAAGAATCACACAAGCCTTGAGGCAGTGTCTATTAATCATTTGTAAGACAGTTGTCTCGAACAATGAACACCTACACCTGTATTTTGTCATAGTTCCAGAAACTGATTTGGACAGAAAGCAACCAAGGAAGTAATTCTTAACATTCAGAAAAATTTCATATCAGCTTTAAGTTTTACACTTTAGACAGACGTCTCAACTGTTAGATGAGGCACATGAGTGGCACCTCAAAGTGTTCCATTAGATAGGGGCACACATGCATTTGCAGCACTGATCTGTGTTTCTGGCTCAGAGCTAGGCTGCTCTTGCCACAGCACAAATGCAAAGGTTGTGTCTGATGTCATCGTCCCTCGCACTATGAAGATAGGAAAACAGTGCAGGTCGCTCAAAATAGGCCACTTTCACAATCAGATCAGGCTGATGTTGGCTTTTGTGTGTAAGAATGCATGTGGGTATGAAAAAAAACACGTCTCAAAAACTCACGTGGTGGAATCTCAACCGTCTGCCCACAGTGTGATATTGGATCTTTTCCTTCCTGTGTAGATAATGCAAATGGGAGGAAGAAATAAACAGAAAGAAAGGGCTTTGCATTGCAACACAAACCTGATCAAATGAGTCATAACTATTTTGACAGGTCCCCTTTTCAACAGGTACAATGGTTTGGTTTATTTAAAATCTGACTTTTGAAATCACAGACATATCCTGGAATTAGTATCTGGATTTATTAAAGCAAAAGACACAGGTTTTCTGTATGTGGTATATTTTAAAAGTGGTATGCTGACAAGACAAGTTTTTTATTTTCTCTTTATGTCTGTTGTTACTTCTTCTTATTCAAAAAGAAAACCTAAAGGAAAATGTGGCATACAAATCTTGAGCAGTTTACGTGAAGGATCTCTCAAACATTTTTGCCAGTAGGTTCTATTTGACGGCCTTCTAACAGCCGGAACTAATAGGTGAGATATCTAGGAGATATCAGGATATCTTACTGTGTACTGTGTATCTAAAAAACACAAAATGCAGTATTTTCAGTAAATACACTGGCATTCAGCAATTCTTCATTTTTCTTCATGTAGTCCCTAAAAAGCTATCTACTATTAACAGCCTGTGACTGTAGAGATACACTGTCCTCCCAAGCAGACTCCAACGTAATCTCTTCTTTTAATATAATGAGTGTACTTTTTCTTACATGCTAGGCATTTCAGGACAAAATTCATAGGTATATCTTTCTTCTGTATAAATAGTCTAGTAAACTTTGAAGTGTTTTGCTATTCAATCATTGTCTCTGGGTGTTTTTGGCACTTTCTTCCCTGATATCAGCTCAGGGGTAGTGGCAGCAGAGTGACTTCTTCTTCAAGTGAATCCAAAATTCTTTATAAAGGATCAAAGTGGTTGTCCTTATAAGCGCTGTTTGTTTTTCAGCAGTGGCTCTCACCTCTTATTCTCCTGCTAAAAAGTTATTTACACCTGGCCATTTCAAGCATCGTGACTATCAGCATTAAATCTAGGTCCCTTGGGAAAGAGGGGGAAAATGTAATTCTACAGCATACAATGAAATCCTAGAGAATTACATGCTTCCAACTT
This sequence comes from Hemibagrus wyckioides, assembly GCF_019097595.1. Taxonomy (NCBI): domain Eukaryota; kingdom Metazoa; phylum Chordata; class Actinopteri; order Siluriformes; family Bagridae; genus Hemibagrus; species Hemibagrus wyckioides. Next base: position 20,529,197 of record NC_080714.1, on the reverse strand, counting down.
GGTGGTACTAGTTTGGGGAAGACCCATATAATGATGGTTAGAGATGATGGTTAGAGGTCCACAAACATTGGGCCATATAGTGTATGTTACATCGGGTAAAATACTTTCAGTATTAATTCCCTTTTGAAAATGTGAACCTGCTCATCTGTACATTCTGCATTTACTATTTAAAAAATTCCATGATTACCAGAGTTATTGGTTTAGCTTCCGTTTGGGTGCTGAGATGGATAAGGAAGTGAATTCTGATGCAGATATTTCTTCTTTCACATCACACAAGCCATATTTTAAATTGTAAATAATGAGTTGCCTTCAGTAGATTTGTTGTTTTATTCAAATCATATTGTCTACTCATTTGAAAAGCCTGAAATCTTTACATTTTAAAAAATTTCCTGTTAATTTAACTTTGCATTTTAAGGCTAAATCTCCTGGACTATAACTCCTGACTCTTAATATCAACAAAATCATATTTGCTTAATCATTTTGTATGGTTTCTCATGGGTAACACAACATAAATCTTAAAGCCAGTTCACAGTGGAGGTGCAGCTGGACTTTACTGCATTTTAGTTCTCCATCCCAGGGAACAGATATACTTCTCTTTTAACAGAGATTTCATTCCACACCAGGCCTGTGACTCATGTCCGTCAAAACACAACTTCACCCACCCTTCTGCATTGTTTTCACATGAAGCATGTACAGAATTATTCACAAATAACATAACAAAGCACAACACAACATGGTCAGTCTGAGGACCCATTGGGTAGGTTGCCACTTCACAGTTCAAGGATCCCCTGTCTGATTCTGAACTCAGGTTACTTTACATATGGACCTTTGCATGTTCTTCTTTTGTGTGTGTGGGTTTTCTCAAGGTCTTTCCACAAACTAGGAGATGGATTGGTTGGCTATGCTAATTGCCCCATGTATGAATGAATGCTTGAACATGAATGCATGCCCTACAATGGACTGTCATCCTATCCAGAGTGTATTTCTGCCCTGAATAAACTAAGGACCACCAAAAATCTGACCAATATAATGGTTTCTGAGAAGGAATGAATGAATGAATGAATGAATGAATGAATGAATGGCATAATTAGTGTACAAAATTAAGCACAATGTATATCATCTCACTGTCTCATATCACATTTTTAAAGGTAACTATATCATAATTACAGCTGCCACAGCTTTCCCTTTTGCATACCCAGATTCATAATGGTCAATTTTGTGACTTCTTTCTATACCAGAAATCAATAGTAATTATCCGTAGTAATTAATAAAAGGGAGAAAGATCTAGCTCGCTTTTAAAATCCCTCTTCCCATACCAAAGCTCGAACCCTCAGTGAGGGATTTGTGATGTGTCTCATTTGGTGATGCTGTAAGCTACGGTTGTGATGCCTGCACCCCCTACGGTTAATTTCAGACAGACTGATGCAATCTGAGAAAGATCTCCCGTAATTCAGGTCTACATCAGAAAAGGAAGAAGAAGTCTTCTGCTTGGACAGCTCAGCCTTTGGGGCTTCTTTGTATTTGCCACACCTAAGGAAGGATATCGACTGAGTCATGCTCATCTGATTGAGAATTAAGGCATAGGTCAACCTCCTATGTCAGATCACAGAGATAAACTCTGAAAGACAGAATACAAATTCAAAATTCCACTTCCACAGTTAAAGGATGCTGAACCCTTAGCAGTAATGTCAAACGATTCAGCAGATAACGGAGCAGGTGTATGTGGCTCAGTACGTTTGTAGCCATGGCACTTATAGACACACACATATTATGTGACTTCATGCACACACAAACACACAGTGGGTATGCTGTACAACCAACAGGAAGCTGACTGTGTGTATGTGTGGGTGTGACGCTTTGAAAAGACTTGTTACACACCCACACCTTCCTACATTCCTCACCTGCCCATGTGCAATGTGCTTCTTTACATAGCTTACCTGAGATTTATTGCGGTTTCTCCCACATACAGTTCCTACGAAGATGCAAGATAAATAACCACCATAGTAATGTAGTCCAGCACAATTAATTAATTCCATCCATTGCTTGAAATGAGCAAATATCCAGAGGTCCAAAACATGTAAGCTTTACAGTAACAGTTGCATGCCTAAATGATAGCTCACTATTCCCTGGAATTAGATAGATAGATAGATAGATAGATAGATAGATAGATAGATAGATAGATAGATAGATAGATAGATAGATAGATAGATAGATAGATAGATAGATACATACATACATACATACATACATACATACATACATACATACATAGGTATGAACCTCCTTAAGCCATAATATCTATAGAACAAGACTAAGGAAATTATTATAATTCAATCTGACAAGTCTCTGTTCTACCTTCATAACTTTCTATCTATACCTTAGTCAGCAAATATGCTAAGTGCTATCCAGGCATTGGGTGTCCACATGTCTGAATCTCTATTTATGAGGTGTTTAGGAAACTGGGCTCATGTTAAAGAATACTAGTATATTTAAAATAACAGGAAATGCACATTTGCCAGTTAGAGTTTTTCTTTTCCCTCTTTCTCAAATGTGACCCTTTCATAAAACCTACCCAGCTGGCACATTTGATGTGGCTGTGCATAAAAGACTAGCATTCAAATGTGAGCAGTTCAAAATGTGAAATGTAGATGGACTTGATGTGTCAGCAACAGACAGGAAAAGCCAAGCACATACATTTGTGTTTGTGTTACTTTTCCTCTGCAAACATTAGAGCTACACAAGATTTTGAGGTTACTAGAGGTAATTAGATTTGTCTGGGGCAATTATTTCTTTATAAAACTTTGTAATGATTGCTGCAAAATAGCATTTTATTTTACTGCAAATGACAGCACTCTTTTCTAAAAGCATTCAAAGCTCAAAGATGGACTCAGTGACAGACTGAGGTGATGCACACACACACATATGCACACATGCATGCATAACTGCCTATTAGACCATATTATCATTTTTCTGTGACTCTGTGACTCTTTTAAGTGTGTTCAAATTTCCGTATAAAAAGATGAAAATGTTTTTTGTTGCCTTAGTTGTGTCCATGCACTTCTCTGAATTCGAAGCAATGGTAAAACTCATGCTAACTCTTCAAAGCTATAAGGCAGTGTTAGAATAACTTGCAACCACAAACAGAAGGTCAAGGGTTCAAATAGGAAATAAGATCTATACAATCTAATGGACCAACTCCAACTGGTTAGATCTGGTTGAGTTCATTACAATGATTGTGGTGATCTCCCATGTCAGCAAACTACGGTAGCATTTTTTGTTTACAAACCTAAGCCAGTACAAATACAATGTGCTAGTACAAAACACGTCAGTGTGAAAAGGAAGGAAGTGTTATGTCGGCTGAAGGGGAAGCACCGTTCTCAACAAGGAGCCAATTACATTGCAGTGACGAAAGCCAAATATGCTACTTGTGAGCGTGTGACGGAGGACATAACCTGTCACCATGGAAGCACGTCTCAAATATATTGAGATGTGGTTAGAGGGCACCCTCAAAACAGCATGAACTTACCTCATGATTGTTCCATCTGTTTATGTTTTTAAAAATGTGTCAGATTGTGGTTGGACTTTTAAACCATAATGGGTCAGTAGAAGTGTACGTGCAACAGGACTATTGAAGTAAATAGCAGTTCTTATGAGTGTTTATGAGTGGGTGCTTTTAGGTTTTACTATATATATTTAGCCTATAACTTCATTTGTCACATACTGTATAGCTATGTGGCCTCTAGTTAATGAGCTGACAGTACTCCAGACAGAGAAGCACAGAGCAGAAGTGGGTAGCATTGCCACCTAAAAGCTCTAGCCTCAGTGGTTTGATCCTGAGCTTAGGTTTCTGTTTGTGTTGCATGTTCTCATTGTGTCCATGTGGGGTTTCTCCATGTTCTCTGGTTTCCTTATTCCTTATACTTGGTTTCCTTCTTCCTCATACCTCCTAGAAACCTGTCCCTAAGTGTAAATGTGTTGTGGTGCCCAGTAATGGGCCCATCTAGGATGAATTCCCATTTTGCAGTTAGTGCTGTTGAGAAACACTCTGGATCCACGATACTGTTAATACAGTTCTCCAAATACACAACCTATAGAAAGGCACACAAACACACTTGTCTAAAACACCCTGAAGTAGCCTATATGCCCCATCACAATATTTAAGTTAGGAGACACTGACTTATAAAAGTTTAATGAACACTTCAAAATTCCTCTGGGAGTTTCCATTGTGCTGGACTGTAAAAAGATGTCCTGTTGCTGAGCAAGTAGAGCCGCATGACTGCGAAAGTCTCTTGTCTCAGAGGAAAACAGTGAGCTATGTGTGTGTGTGTGTGTGTGTGTGTGTGTGTGTGTACAAGCTGAGACAGCAATGCTCTCAATATTGCAACTGGTTTCGTTTTCCAGGAGTTTCCACAATCATTCATTCCCAGGAAGTCTTCCAGAAGAAATGAGGGTGAGAGGGAGGAGGGAGGCAAGGAGGGTGAAGTGTGGAAAAGGAGAGCAATAATGAAAGCAGAATGGCTAACAAGAGCCTATCGAGAAGGGAGGGTGGGTTTGAAAGAGAGAGAAAGAGAGAGAGAGAGAGAGAGAGAGAGAGAGAGAGAGAGAGAGAGAGAGCGAGAGAGAGAGAGAGAGAGAGAGAGAGAGTGAGAGAGAGAGAGTAAAAAATCATTCAGACTATGTTGTCCTCATGAAAGTTTGGAAATTCCAGATTAATGAATAACCTAAGGCACTTGGGGAGAGAGGACAGACATGGATTCTCATAATATGATCTGCGGCTGTGTGACAAACCAAAGTGACACCCACTCACACACACAAGCACACACGCACATGCGCACATATCTATTAGCCCTATCTGACCACAGTAAAAGCTAACACACTTTGCCCTGCAACAGCGTTTATCAAATTCGCCTTTAGGTTTTCATGGACTTTCAAGTCTTTTTATGCTTTAATTTAGCCACTCTTCCAAATGAAAATGTGTATTTTGCCCAACAAAATTTTATATTAGGCAACAAATAAATAAATAAATAAATAAATAAATAAATGAATGAATGAATGAATGAATGAATGAATGAATGAATGAATGAATAAATAAATAAATAAATAAATAAATAAATAAATAAATAAATATTGGCATAGAAATCAACAGGTTTCAACAGCTAGGAGTTAGTAGTTTAACTTTGAGGTACAGAAAACAATTTTACTCAATCAGCAGTAATATTTGTGTGGATGATTAGTGATTTCATGTCAGCAAACCTGTGCTAAATTATTTGGAAATATAGTTGACTGAAAGGAATTTGTAAAACACCTCAAGAATTGCTTTCTATTTCCGCAGTACACGGAGTATAATCTAATGATCCGAAATCAATCATAATGTGTACAATTATAGAAAAAATGTATGTTCTTAATGGGAACTTTGTGACCTGAATCTCACTGAGTAAAGCAAAGCACATGAGTAAACCTCTGTCAACAAAGCAGATTGATGTTATTGATGTTCTTGTACTGTTCATTTGTGTAACTTGGAAGAGAAAGAGTGAGAGTGAGAGAGAGAGAGAGAGAGAGAGAAGGAGGGTGGTGTACATAGCACAGGACAGAGCATGACAGACGACATTAAAAGTGATGAGTAATAGTACAGGAAATGCAATTGCCTTCTGTCAAACATAAGCTACGTGTTTTGATTTCACAGTTTTATTGTGCTCTGAGTTTACATTAGTGCAAAGCAAAGCACTAATGTTAATGTCATATGATGTCCAGTGGACAAAAAAAAGTTACTTCTCCTCTGGACTTTGTAAAAGTCCACAAATAAAACCTTTGTCCTGAGAAATAGACAGAAGAAAATAAGACACAGTGAAATACTGAAATAACATTAAATATGACCAGAATAGCACCAGAAATGAAAACTTATGTGTTTTTCCATCAGGTTGTGCACATGCCCCATTCACACAACCCAAAAATGAAGCTCCAATGAGATAAATGCATACACTCCTTATTTAAGAGTTCCGGTGCCGGGTCCCAACCCTTCAGTATTTTTCCTGGTCTGTTCAGACCTGTCCTGCTCACGTCATTACCGCGTGGTTCAGGGAGTGCCCTGACTCATCCACACACTCACACACACGCACACACACAAAACCGACATTCCTAAACAGCATGTACGTTCTACTGAGCTTATTACTCATATACACGGTTAGCACCCTGTCCTGTATTTTGCTCTAATATACACACAAACATATACTGTATATGTGTGCACACATACACATTGGTATTGATAATTATTAATGTATCTAATTAATGTTTTGTCTACACTTAAGCTCTTAACTTAAAAAAAATGCAGCTTTACAAAAGCACATTTCCTCATGGGCACCAGCCAAATATTTTGGAAAATAAAAAAATGGTATGTTTTTATGTATTGGTGGGGGCCAAATGTCCCAACAAGGATGGGAATAGCTGCCAGGTTTGAACTTGTGGAGACATTTTGTCCCTTAGTTACTTAGTGTTTCTTACTTACTACTAACTTACTACTGTCTCTCAATACTGCCTCTTCCCAAGCATGCAGGCATCATGGAATTGAGCTATACTTTGGAAGAGACGAAGAATTTATCGCATTGTGCTTCCTGTTGATTCAGCCTATTCTTATAAACTATCTTAATCTGGGACAATACATATGATCTAAATGCCTGAAGCAACTTCTTATATCTCATTCCATAAGAAAAAAAAAACAATACAACTTTATATTATGTAAGTAATTCTATGTAAGCACTGTGCTTATGTGTCATTTTTTCTCATCTTAGACAAAGAATAGAGCAGCAGACACTCAAAAAGGGGATAAGTCTAACTGAGAAACTTAAAAGACTTCATCAGACTAGCTGCAATACCAGTTACAATAGCAATGAGTTGGAGCTTTACAAACTAGACAGGACAAACCAGTTATGAGTGAGACACAGGCAACAAGACAGACAGAATGGACACACTGCTGAGAAGAACTGCTTCCTTTTGTCTTGAATGACACTTTAAAATCATTCACAAGCTTCAGTCAGCTCTTATTGAGGACCACGTCGTACAAAACCACAATAACAACTATTTTGAGCCCACCTTATGGGCTTTCTGTTTGGTCATTTTTATCAGAAAAATGAGAACACTTCCAGAAAAAAGGGCTGAGTAATGCTACAGGAAATGGAGTGGAGGAGTGCCAGAGGTGCATGGATTGCTCGCCAAGCTGGAATTCCTCCCCTCATAACTGCCCCAAATAAAACAAACAAAATATTTTATGTGGATCAGTATCACTTATTAGCTCAACTACAAATAAGTACATATAATACACAAGTATTAATATTACACCCTTTAGAAATATAAGGTTTTCTGCTTGTTCCTTGGGGATTCTTTCCTTATCAGTGAAGGTTTCAGGTAGAACCCATTTAGGAATCCCTGAGGATCCTTATTTTTTTTTCCCGAAATATGTACTATATAACAAATCTGATCTCGGGGTTAATAATAATAAAAATAAGATGTAAAAACAGGTTGCTGATGTTCTCTATAAATATATATGAAATAAGGGAATAAAGGCATTAGATAAAATATAAGAAATAAGAAAGTGTAACTTGTGGGTCCGTGAGAAAATACACTGTATAGCCAAAAGTATGTGGACACCTGACCTTCACACCTATATTGGTGGTTGTCTTTCCCTGAAATGTTATAGCAAAGTTGTCCATTGTCTTTAATGTCTTTGTATGCTATAGCATTAAGTTTTCCCCAAATCTGTTTTCTTATTTTCTAATAAAGGCATTAGATAAAATATAAAAAAAATAAGAAAGTGTAACTTGTGGATCCATGAGAAAATATATAATATGGCCAAAAGTATGTGGACACCCGGCCTTGACACCTATATTGGCAGGTGTCTTTCGTCGAAATGTTACCGCAAAGTTGTCAATTGTCTTTAATGTCTTTGTATGCTAAATCTGTTTCTTCTTTACAGTATGTCTGTGGACAATGTGAGGTCCATAAATCATGGTTTGTCGAGGTTGAGGTGGAACAACTTGACTGGTCTGAATCCTGAGCTCAACTCCTCTGAACACCTTTGTGATGAGTTGGGATGCTGACTATACACCATGTCTTCTCACTTAACCTCATGAATGCTCTTGTGGCTCAATGATCATGAATCCCCACATAGCCATTGCCTTAAAAGCCTTCTCAAAAGAATGGACTGGGGGACCATCTCACATGTTAATGTGCACAGTTTTGGAACTGGTGAATTTGGGTATGATGGTAAGTTGTCTAGATACTTTTAGCCATATAGCTTAGGCTTACTGTGAAGGTTTAGACTGAGGTCTGGAAAATGAATTAATTTCAATAAATTAAGTAAAGACCAAGCAGTCTTTTGATTGATTAATATTTACAGCACACTGCTGACTCTGATAGGTCAAAAGGTGTTGATTTCTTTGCTTTAACAGCTCTGGTGGTAATCCAGACTGTATGGTTTATATTAATATAATATTACTAATAATTAAAATATACTCAAAAAATACTAAAAAATAATTAATATATACTCATCCTAATATGTTGCAGTTTCTATAGCACACCGTGTTAACGTTTGTATAATGTTTGCACGATGAAGTTCTTAGTGTGGAGAAACTGTTCACTTTGTAGATAATTATGGACATTATACACATAATATATACACAGACTAATGCTTTTTTAATTTGTTCCCTCAAATGGTCTATGTAGCAACCATTTAGACAATGAAGCAACTTTATCAGACATCACCAAATGATTAGCATGCCTGAGCACATCGACTCACCAAATATCAAATATATGTGTAGAAGGCATGTGACAAAGTGAATTGGACTGATTTTAGCTCACTGTTAAATATTTTCATGTTGAGATAATTAATGATCACTTGTAGACATTTTCCATGAAACTTAAATAAAAAAAACAGATTTAATTCCTTTCTCCTGATGTAACTGTGTTTATCATCATGTTATCTTGAATTCTTTTCACCAATGTCCAGAAGTAAAGAAAATTTCTTTAACAAAAACTTTGTTATCCTGAAGTTCCCCCTTGTGGCAGCTATATGATCAGCACGGTGCAGATTACAGTGAAAGGGTGGGTGTAATCATTTGACCACGGGTTTCCTTGGTGTATGTGAAGTATTGTGTGATTAAGATTTAATATATGCATTATACAGAAGGCCACTGTACAGTAGATACAGTTAAACAAACCTGGCATAATACTACACTTCCACTTCCCCATTTAAATGATTATAAAAAACGAAAGTTCTAATTATATGGAGAATCCGGCCTTGTGAAATAATCCGCTGCTCTTCAGTCATAGCAACATATCATACACATGACACTTTGGATATGTCTAAATCTTAACCTGAGCAAACACAAGGTACATGTGAAAGTGCGAACTTGATGCTGTTAGCAATTCACCACAGGTCCAGATGTGCATGAAGACTTACACAGGGTGTTTTACACTTTCAGTACTAGGTCAGTGGCTAGGTTTTCTCATGTGACACTGGAATAACCAGCTTACTAAAAACAAAACCAAAAGGACATGGCTGTAAGACGTATGATTTTATTACCACAGAGTTTCTGTCTATCAGTCTGAACATAAAAAAAACAAATCTCCAATGCAAATCAGAACCAACCACAACAAAGCAGTAGTCCTTTCTTTTCTTTTCTTTTTATACAAAAAAAAGGATAATGATGAAAAATAGATGGTGGAGGGAAGGAAATGGAAACAAAAACAAAAACAGTGAGGCCTTCTATATGAAGGGTAAGATTATTAATTTTTTTTTGTAAAGATTCTGCCAATTTGCCAGGCCAAAATTATATCACACATTGGCATACACACACACACAAGTGATATACCTGGCACAAAGTAACTTGTGATAACAGGTAGTGACAAGAGAATGTCCATAAAGATGTTATTACATTCTAGAGGTTCAAGACAGACCACAAAAACTGGGACATGTCTAACGGTGACTAGAATTAATTGGACCTTAATACTTGAACCACAAAAGCAAATGTAAAGTTGCAGTGGGTGAGCACAATTGATTTTGTTTTCCCAGCAGAGGTGAAATACAATCAAAAGTCTAATTAGACTGATTAGAAAGAGGCAGTAGTATTACAAAAGGCTAAGAAAAAAATAGAAAGAAAAAAGATTAAAAGTCTAAACCAATTAGACCCCTGTTTTAACCCATGCAAATTTCCATTCAGTCATTAATGTCTATTACAAGGTTTTTGTCATAGAAATCATATAAAGAGGTATATGCATAAATCTGAATGTTGGTGTCTGTTACGCTCCACTCTGAAGGAAAAATATATTTAACTCCATAATCTAACATAGCAACAAAGCCATTAATCCCTACTCCTGATCACAGGATCCTTTTCCAGAATGGAAAAAAACTGAAGCATCCTGAACTCCATCATTATCTAACCACTAATTTATTAAGAACCTACGTGAGAAAATAAGGTTGTTTATATAGTCCTGAACGATGAAGATGACAACAAAAAAAATGCTCTCTGAAACAACTATTCCCTTTTAACCACCTATGAACAGAAACGACCTGTTTGAGTCAAACAGCTTAGCCCAAAACTGCAGGAATGACCAAAGCATGTTACTCGCAGAACGAGAATGTTTTATAATATTTATTTTATTCATTCATTCGTTCATTTAAGGTTATCTGGAGTATACAAATGACACAAATTCCTAAATGGCTTTTCATAAAATCCAGAAGTTGTCACAAAGAACAAAACACGGAATTAGAAATCAGGTTCTCAAGCAGAAGAAAAAAAATAAAAATCGTTTATCCACGTTGGCGTTTGGCGAAGAAACCAAACGTCACAGCTGCCATTACAAACTACAAGCTGCATCCCAAGAACAGCCATTTCTAAAGACACACAAACATCCAGATGGATTTATATATTGCTAGGGAAGGAGCAAGAAGAAAAGGAAATGATGATCGAACCCCTCAAAAAGATGCTTTTTCTGACGCGCCTAACACAATGCTGCCTCCTGGTGGCTAGATGATGATTGTTTTATGCTACCTCCAGCATGCTATGATTGCACCGGGAATGGGTTCAAGCCAGGACGTGTCCTCATAGGAGGACCTGGTGATGTTGTGCGTAAATGCGGCCTGCAAAGGTTAGAGAGTCATAACCTTGAAATAACATTTAAGTAACGTTCAGAACATCCTTCCTATCCCCCCTTCCCAAGACATTACATGGGTCTAAGCCAGAAAAGCTTTCAGGGAGTCAGACTACAGCATACAAACAAGGTCAACGTCCCTGAATATGTTGATCAAATGCTTACAAGACAGATGGAAAATGGTTGTAAAAATGGAAGCAAAACCAACGGAGAGAAACAAAAACACATTCCACAAGTTTCTGTAAGCGCTAAAGCAAATCCATGCACATGAGTAGAATGGACACGCTGGTGTCTTATCTTTTGATCAAGATACTTTAATTGTGATGTTTAGTTTTTAAAAACAGGCTAAGTGCAAATGTGAGCCCTTGCAGTTGGGCAGGAAGAACATACACCTTTATTTCAAGACTGGCAAGATTGCTTTCAGAGTGGACTCGATGCCACTCTCTCCATTCTCCACTTGTACGCACGCACACACACACACACACATACGCAGACACAAATTTCGTAGCTCTGCAAAGGGCATCATTAAAGCTTAGCAAGAGGAGGGGACAGGGGAGGGGGGAAAAAAAACAAACAAACAAACAAAGAAAAAAAAAAAAAAAAACACTGGATATTTGGGAAGGCTAAACAGACTGCCAAAGCCACTGGAGTCCACGTGTGGCAGTTATGGTGTACACAAACTGCGCTGATTTTTCAAAACGCTGACTTTAACTGTGACACAAAAATGTATTCACACAACCTATTACTCTGACACAAAAACAGACATCCTCTATACACACACACAGTAGACACACAGACATTCCCTTGCTTATTGCAGCAATAATAAAAGGGTTTATTTGGATTAGTAAAACCTGGATGTCATATTTGGGGGACACCTGAAATGTGAGGCCCTGAGCTATCAAACTGACAGATTGCTTGTGTGTGTTGTGTGTTTGTGTCATGTAATAGGGTAACAGCAGTTTGGCTAAGAAAGTCTTTTCTCTACATCCTTCCCCAAACTGTGTAGGGAAAAGAAGTGGGGAAAATCATCTGAAACGAACAAAGACAGGGCTTGGTGGCAAGTGTCTGTCCCTCTCCATCTCTCTCTCTCTTCTAATTCTTTTGCTCTCCCAAAGGAGGTAGAGAGAGCTGGCTGACCAGCAGAACCTATTCGCCCACCCTCACACTAACCACAGACAGAAGGAGGGACAGAGAGAGAGAGAGAGAGCTAGAGAGGCAGGAAGACAGACAGACAGAGAGAGAGAGACAAAGAGAGAGAGAAAGAGAGAGAGAGAGAGAATCAGTGAAAGTAGACGCGGTAACAGATGTATGTTCCCAGAGCGAGCATGGTGCAAACACACATGCTAGCAAGCAGGGGGCTCCACTGTCCCGAAGGCTTCTTCTCTGGTGGTGCCCGTGATGGTTTGGGTGGAGGTTCTGTTGTCATGGTGACTGGTTTGCTTGGCTTTAGAGCGTTGGCATCAGGCTCATCGGCAGGCAATGTTGCTGTCTCAAGCCCCACTGGTGCTGAGGCTGCCACCGGCACCACCGTCCGTTTGCGAAACTCCGGCTCTGAAGGGGCACTGGGAAATAAGCAAAGAGATTAATTAAGCAAATATTTGCAAATTTCCAAACAAGTGTAGAAACTACAATTCTGGAAACTTCTTACTAACATAAAACTTTAGCCTAAACAGGAAATTCTTTTAATAAATATTGTTCTCTCTCACTAGGAATTCAACTAAAATCGATAAAATATTAATGTGACGTTTACCAGACAATGCATCACCATGCACTAAACCAACATGAAAAACTTTATAATAAAAGGCTGCATAAGCCTAGACCTTAGTAAAGAATGTTATACCACAGAAGGTCATAACTACTGAATGCTTCTGCAACAGTAAAACCACTCAGTTAACTGTTATTAGCTGGTTTTCTCACAAACCTTGGCTGTTTTGTGCTTTATTGTGATGCCTTAGCATTTTGTTTGTGAATCTCTAAAGCATGTTTTCTATGGACTACATTCCATCTGCAATATCAGAACACAGCACAGAGCTAATAGTAAGCTAACAGTAAATGATAATATATTATATATATATATATATATATAAATAAATATATATAAATAAATAAATATAAATAAATAAATATATATAAATAAATAAATATAAATAAATAAATATAAATAAATAAATATATATATATATATATATATATATATATATATATATATATATATATATATATATATATATATATATATATTTATTTATTTATATTTATTTATTTATATATATTTATTTATATATATATATATATATATATATATATATATATATATATATATATATATATATATATATATATATATATATATATAAAAAAACAAAAGTTGGGACCCAATTATGCTGCCTGGTTTCCAATCTAAGTGAAGCCTGCATTGCAATGTGCAGCTGTATTTTATGTAGACGTTACCTGTGTGTGGAGATGACATTGTTGGCCTGTATATGGTCATGCTCAGGGAAAAACTGGGGGGTGGAAATGGGTCCATTGTAGGGGGGCTTTGGTGGACGTGGCCTAGGAGGGGGTGTGAACTCTGGGGGAGGGTCTTCCTCATTTGACAACTCCTTCCATGACTCCTGAGGACACAAAATCAATGACTGATCAGTGCATTTGATCACCAGATTATTTCTAACATGCCAGACATGCAACCATGTCAAGGATACTGTGGTCTTCTAAAGTCATATGTGTGTGTGTGTGTGTGTATATATATATATATATATATATGCTCTCACCTGGATAGAGGTGTCTCCCATGATGTACTTAGCACCCTCTATAACGGCGAGGTAGGAGAATCGGAGCTGGTCTGCTGTTTGGATCAGACCCATTCTGTACCGCCTCATCTCCAGGAGAACATCCATGATCTGGACTGAGGACGGGTCTTTCCTCAAAGACATCTACACATACAGGGAAGAAATGCGTTCCAATTTCTTAGAGGTTATCACAACAGATTTTGAATCATCCTTTTTTTCATTAGTCAGAGCTTAATTTGTAATGTTTAAATGTTTTTAGATTTAGACTAATTGTACTTTTTCAGGGATATCCTTTGAAGGAAATGCATTTCTAGCTTTCAGCTGGAATGGGGTCTGTTTGGAAGTTGGCACTGTATTCATCATAACTGCATAATTTTAATTCATGTCACAGGCGTATTACAAAATGCTTCGTTGAATATAAAGGCTACAACTTAAATCTAATTAAAGACGAGACAAATTTCCTCCTGAATTGTACTCCTCTGGAATGAGAAGATACATTACCTCAGTGTATATTAAAATGTACTTTACTGGTCATAAGTACAGTCCCTCAAATTTATTTATGCGAAATGTAGCACAGAAGAAATTCAAAACATCTTATTATTAAATGAAATAAAATAAATGCTTCTCTCACCAACCGGAGGCAGGTATCTACAAGGCAGAAGGTTCCGGAGCGACCGATGCCGGCGCTGCAGTGGACCACCACAGGCCCTTGATCTGAGTTTAGACAGCCTGACTCTCGCACCTTGAACAGGAAGTTGAGGAAAGAGGCAGGAGACTCGGGCACACCGAAGTCAGGCCAGGTGGTATAGTGAAAATGAAGAATCTCCCTGGTTTCCTGAGTCTGTAAACAAGAAGAAACACAGTTTAGAAATTTAGTCATTTATTTGCATGTGTTAAAACAAAGACTAATTGACCTGGATAATAAACACTCAATGCTCTGGTTTTAATAAATGTTTCATTAAAAAAAAAAAAAGGAGAACAGCAACGTTTCTCACTAAAAGATTCTCCAGCTCCAGCTGCCGGACTGTGTAGTATGATTTCACGTCCTCTGAAACAAGAGTCAGCTTGAAGTTTGTGTCCTCGAAAATGGCTTCCCGCTCCTCCCTCTGTGGCCAATACTGTGCACATTTCACCTGAACCAACAAAACACACAGTAAGGTAGTTAGTCCTATCATTCCGCATTCCCCCCAATCCCCTTTTCTGATCCCGTGCCAGTTTCCACCCACTAGAAAGTTTATCACATGATCGCTATGAGCATGGAAGGGCTTTGAAGCCAGACAAATCATATTTTCAAACTGCTGCTCTTGTAGCATCATGGGACAGTGTACCACTATCAGAGGAAAGTGGCAGCTGCCCTCCTCCATATACATGAGCTCACAGACGCCTACAGTAATGTTTTCCCTCCCACCCAGAGAGCACGGCCAATGTTGCTGTCTTCATTCCCGGCCATGGAGGGATGTGGCATATGACGATAAAGTAAACACTAACACTTTTGTGTTGCACCACTTAAAAGCCCACACATTTTTTAACACCTTAAAACAAATTTGTTAACGTTTCATTGGCTGCAAACGCCTACTTGTGTTAATTCTCAGAAAGCCTTGATACAAATTGTATAACTGCACATCTGACCATACATTCAGCTGCGAAGCAAAAATCACTTGTTTTAGTGTGTTATCGTTTCTATGCAGAGGACATGAACTGGGAAGAATGCAAGATTATTATTGTAGATCTGTTGAATCAACAATTTTCTACAACATTTTTATTCCAGTTTCCTCTGTCAGCTCTTTTTAACAGTTAGTGGCACAGCAACTTTAATGTTTCCTTTAATACATGGGAAAGTCTGCAGGACTTTCTTCGTGCCTTGCGGTTTCTTAGCAATGTTATAATATTTTTTTTGTCTCAGTAATTTCAAGAGAGAAAGAAGATAGTGGCTTGTCAGGGAATGACTGTTTACAGCTATTAAATTCTGAGTAACAGGAACCAACTCATCTCATGGACATTCCACAACATTACACATAACTATGAAGTGATAAAAGAAATGATGTGGCACGTGTGAATTATTACAAAAAATTGTAGTTGTTTGCAAATAGATGTGGTATAAGAGAAATGAAACTGAGTTTGGGATGTACTATTTTAGGAAAAAAAAAACAACACGCACAAAAAATCTAAGATCTGTGTTTCCATGACATCAGTTTATATTCTTTATGTTCATACACAGTCACAAATGCTTCCAACAGAGCATTTATTACACAGTATGAAGATAATTACAAATCTAGGCATCTGCAGCACACAAGGAATCTTTAATACTTTATGAAGATGACGACTCTTACCGATCCCTTCTCTATGACACGGTTCAGCATGACGACTCCACGACTCCTCTGTTCCCACACCATCTCCCAGAAATGCCCACATGTGTTAGGCAAAGGACCCTAAAAAGAAAAAGAGAGTGAAGGAGGGAGAGAGATTACGTTTTACACATATTTGAAATTAAGGGACAATCTTGTGTATTCATAATGTGAATTGTCACTCAAATTTGATGTGGCTTAGAAAAAATACACCAGGATACAGGAAAATAAACAAATATGGATTTGATCATTTTACTAATAGGCAAGGATTTGGATTTTGAGACCTTTGGATCAGATTTTATCTGAAAAATTAGTGGCACAATAGGATAGAATATGAAGAACCTTCTAATTCTAAGGCTATGATTGGCCTTTCATGACCAGTGTCAGTGTCACACATGAAATTGGACAGAGCAGCTTCCTATATTTCCGATCATATTTTCACTGCAGTTGAAGTGGCATCATGTTTTAAAGAAGCAAAATATAGAAATAATAACTGAAGAAATATATTTGCTCTAAAGTAGTCCTTTATCATAAAGCTGAGGTCAATAGCATTCCCTACATCACATTATTTCTCTGGATTAGGGATAAACACAAAGAGAATAGAAGACAAACGGTCAAACAGCCAATTACAATCATTGTACCAAGCCAAAATATTAGAAAGGAGCTGCAAAGATAGCTCTAAAAAAGTCGGACAAATCATCCTTTCTGTAATTTAGTTCTAATCCACCAAGCCATACAGTCACATACTCAAACTCTATTCGAGAACCAGCTGAGCTAAGCAGAACCACCTCGACCCGACTGGTTAACCCTGTGATCAATTGTCCGAGGGCTCTGCTTTATGCAGAGGAATGGGAATTTAAGAAGGGTTACATCTCCGTGCTGAACAGAAGGGAATAGCACGTTCAGGCGCGTCACCTCTTAATTCTGACACATTCTCTGGTATTTCACAACATATTCCAAATGGGCCAGGAAACGTCAGCAGCATGAAATACACAGCTGACATTTCCTGCGTTTTACGCGCATCAGTCACTAACCTCTTACAACAGTCTCATCATAATCATTAACGTCCCTCTATAAGCTGAAAAATACGAGTTGATGCACCACACCTCAACAGAATGTTATCTTAACATCATCACTACCTTAATAGAACGAACGGTTGTTATACATAAAGGTGAGAAAAACACTGGAATGTTTTCATAGAGAGCTATATGATGAGGGTATAAAGTAATCAATACACAGTCAATATTGTGTGTTCATTTTCACTGTATGGAGACATTACAAATTTTAGATATTAAGATATTACATGAACGTCTATTTTCAGTCCCTCATAACATCCGTTGATTCCTACTCAATGTGTGGACTTAAAAACTTTAAAAAATACGGAAAATATGCCCCAGTAGACGGGAGTACATTAATAATGAGAACTGATGGTAAACGGGAGACGGATCTGAGCATGTTCACGCTTGCATAACATTCAGTGGTGTTGCCTCCCGCATTTTTTTGATATACAGATGTGCATGGTACGACCTTAAATGGTAATTCTAAAGTATTTGTGGTGTGGTTAAAACACCACAAATACTATTTGCATTTATACCTCTTAGGCAGTCACAAGAGGATCTGCGCATATGAAACGCATATAAATGCAAAGTACAGTGATGTTAACAAGTCATGTGTTTATAAGGCTAGGACGTGACATACAACATCTGTAATGCTGGCACTGAACCTAAAAAGAATTTGTTTTTGTTACTTTGTGCTGATTTATGTTATAATATAGCAGCTTTAGTCCAGTGAAAGTCTCATGTCACAGTGCATTTATCTCTATGAAAATGAATAAGAAGACTGTGGATTCTCCATTCGGATTGGTCAGAATGCGAGGATTCAATTTTTGTAGCAGCAGATCTGACAACAAGTTGATCCCAGGACTGCTATGGTTTTTATAGTGACACTGGGACTGTGAAAGAATATACAAACTGATTTCTTTTTTATGATCTTCATAAGAGTTAGCAGTACAGGTGCCACTTTAACTTTTCCCACAAGACATGGGAAAGTCTATAGGACTTTCTTCTGCCTTGGGGTTTCTCATGTAATGTTGCAAGTGGCATTTTTTTTTCCCTGAGAGAGAGAGAGAGAGGGGTAGTCTGGGAATGACTCTTTACATCTGTTATATTATGAGTGGTAACCAGAATAAGCTTTTCTTGCGGACATTCCACGACATGATACATAATTATACACATGGGACATACGTGCTGTTCTTAATCAATAATAAAATGTAATAATAATAATAATAAAAAAACAATAAAAATTTTAAATCGTTTTACTATAAAAGGAATAAAACGCTAATAATAATAATAATAATAATAATAACAATAAGAAGAAGAAGAAGAAGAAGAAGAAGAAGAAGCAGTGTTCTGGTGGTATTGGTGATAATTGCCCTGCATGTTTTATTTATTTATTTATTGGTCATATTTCACTTTAAATTTACTGCGACATCCCTCTTGGATGTACAATGGCATAGAACACTGACTTAAAACCCAAATAAGCATAAAACAACATTTTAACTCAAGAATGAAGCCGAGTGGTTTTATATTTACGTCACCTATTTACAGCCGGGGCAGCCGCTGAAACTGGACTTTCCCTCTAAGCAAATATTTCTGTGACGGCTACAAAAAAAGCGAGGAAAACACTCCACAAAACACTAAAGTTTTCCGACTCAAAAAATCATTAGCGGTACCTTCAAGCGATTTTAAATACAAAAGGAATTTTAAATAGTTTAGTTATATTACACTGTGTAGCCTGTTCATAGAGGAAATCCATTCCTCTGTACATTTAACCTCTTTGAATACTGAAAGCACAGCTGAGCGCTGGATTGTCTATACAGGTTTTACAGCACTTTAGAGAGCTACTGAGGTGCAAAGTCAAAGCATTGGCTCGTTCCAATCCACAGAACAGTGAAAAACCAAACCCCGGAACCGGAATCAAATGAAGCAGCCATGTGCAACGCTATGTTCCCATGGGTTTCAGTTCTCCACCGCTTCTTGGGAACGCACAGAAGTCTTTATTATGATGTTGAAACTAACAATCAAAAGGCACAATGTAAGGTCAGAATATAGTGAGTTATTTCCAGATCATGACTGACTTCCTTTGAAACATTCCTACACAGTGAAACAACAGTGTTAACTGCTATGAGGAGACGTCTAAGGGGAACTGTTGGAGGCCGCTGGCTCTCCCTTGTCTTCTAACCTGAGTGAGAATGTAGCTTCTCTGCGCCTCCTCCATGGAGATCAGACTGGCATTGATGTAGTCACTGCTGCCGAGCTGAAGATGAATTCGACTGTGGTCGACTGGTGGAGGGAGAAATACAGACAAATACAGTAAGCATTTTGAATCCTTACTACAAATCACATGACTGAGTGCCATACATTGCTGTGTTCACACAGGTGCAGCTAGAGAGAGGAATTCCCAGAGGCCTCTGTGGTGGCACAAACACCACAGGTCTCTTTCAGGTCCTATTCTCAGTTCCACCAAATTGAAGCAAGTATCCTCCTGATATTAGTTCAGTAACTAAAAAAAGTTGCATAATACATGGGTTATCTATAGCCAAAATGGCCGAAGCCTACACATGCGGTGATTTTCGCATGAAAAACTTGAAGCTGTTTTTAGGCCCGAGTGAAAAAACACAAGAGAAAACAAGAGGAAACCACAGCAGCATTGCTCTCTAAAGACACTTAGACGGAAGAGAAGAAAAAAAAAAAGGGGTGGAGGTGGTATGGCATCAGTACTGCTTACATTTTTTCACAGATGAGTATAATCAACACTTCTGCCCATTCTGGCCATCTGATGAAATAATTCTTTTCTACTTATTATATCATAAAGCAAGTGAACAAACTTCTCCTGAACTGTACTACAGTTTCCCTAAAAGAGTTTTTATTAAAACACATTTAGTAGTACTGATCTAGAATCAGGTTTCTGTGCATAAGCTATTTATATATATTTTCACATCTCAAGCAGTTTCATTCTGCGAATCATGGGCTCTAGTTTTAATGTGTGTTGAACTTTAGCCTTCACCTCCACAAGGCACACACTGCCTGTGCCACAGTGCTGTCGAACTCTCGAAACTAATTGGTCAGAAGGTGTTGATTATATTAATGCGGTTGCTCGAATACATTTCTGCAGTAACCAGTTATTCAAAGGGGCCTCACAGGAGGATGAGGTACATAATTTATGGTCAATAAATAGGTTTTAAAAGTGCAGAATTGTTGATATAGTGAAACTTTCTGCCAGAACATTTATGTAAATAATTATGTAAGCCTTAAGTGTTAGAGCTCAAGACCGAGAGAAAATCAGGGCCTGTGAAAGGAACAACGTGATCATAGTTTCTATAATGCAAGTGATAACAGGAACATTACATTTTAAAAGAAACAAAAAATGAAAGCGGTGTTGTCCATTAATAAATAAAAAAACTGGTTAAGGCAGGAATAAAAGACTCTGAGATGTGGTCTTAAATAATAAACCACTTCAGGGAGGCAAGAGTAAGTGTCACACTGCATCACATCATACAGTCACGTCACAGATTATTTTACTCTTACTAATTCCTTACTTAACATCTGGTGAAATCAGATAAAACCTATATCAATCTCGAAAAAAAATGTTCGACATACATGGGCTGACATCTCTGTAGCGATTGCGGCTTCTGTTCTCTGGAAGTTTGGCAATCTTGCAGGGCAGTTCACTTGACTTTTGTCTGATTTCCTGGAGAAAGAAACAAATATCTGTTGCATCTCTTCCATATGATAATGGAAAATGCTTAGTGCCTTTCATAAGCATTACAAAAGCCTACTTAGATTTATTTTGCATATGGTTTGTTCCTGTCATGGTAGAGAACATCGGCGTTCACCTGCATTAATACAGACACATCTTGTTTTCGCTTCTTCACCATCACTCTATAATAGGCCTTATTAGTAGGTCAGTTAAGTAAGGCAATGATGCCATAAGCATTTTCAGTGGCACACTGTGCATGAATCAGAAATGGGTCAGCTGGGATGTCGTGTTCTGGGCTTCGCTCGATTTAACTGGTTTGGGTGCTCACCAGACACCGTCTGCTCTCTATTTACATGCTATTAAGGATAAAGAATTGAGAGAAAGCAAATAGATGGCACTGGGTTCGAAGAGACTTAAACTTAACAAAAAGAGCCTGAATTTGTTCGGAAATTTGCATTAGCAAAACCAACAAAGTGATGAAAAGATCTTTTTAAACTGCAGGACACCACTGGTCATGAGTGTACAGTCAGTGGCCTGTTTTGCATGGAAACAAGACAAAAACCTATCTGGGATAATCTAGAATTCCTTATCGAAACATTTATGAGAAATGACTTCAGCTTTCTGACTACATCAGCCTCTTCAGCCAGGTCACGTGAGGTGAGTGGACAGTGCTGGACAAAACAAACAAAAATTCTGTACTTTTTTTCCCCAATGTAAATAAAATGTTACAACAACAATAATAATAATTTCAAATGTCAATTTTCACATTTTTATCAAAGAGCAAGTTGACATTTTTTGCCAATATAGCCAAGTCTAATTGTGAGTCTTGTAAAGCATCAGTTCCAAAAGAAAAATACTTATTAATTTACACTTTTTGTTTACATTTTTTATTTTATTTTACTAGTATATCGTCTGTTTATCGGACACCGGTACATGCTTTCGGTAGTCAATGCTTTCAAAGTCAAATGACAGTATCGTGACAACCCTTGAGCAGGGTCAGTCAATTAGCAATCTAGCTAGCTGTTCACGAGCCCTAAATAACAGGATATAACAGTTGTTGTGGTGGTTGTTTGTTTTGTTTTGTTTTTAACAGAGAACCAAACAGCGGCTGGTTTTATTGGGGTAGAGTTCCGTACAGTGGTTTGGCATGAACAGCCAACACAAAGCTGAGTCGGCTAGCAGAGCAGCTACTTGTTAGCGTGTCAGCGTCTATCAGTTCACACTATCAGTGCTGCCTGGCTATGTTACGTTACGTTATGTTACGTTAGCGCGCGAGCTAGCTTAGTGTCATCACCCATAAAACACGAAGATTACACACCGTGGCATGGCATTCACAGAACAGGCAGCGTTTGTGACCTTGTTTGCTTACCCAAACACAGTATCTAATAGTTATGAACTATGCTACTACCTGGTAAATGGCGTTCCAGTTCCCGGATTCATCAATTTCCCGAAACTCGGCTTCCATCGCCGTGTTTTTTTAACCGCCCGCTCCCCTACTGCCGATCCGTCACTCCCTGTGGAACACACCGGATCAGTTAAGAAATTAGCGACCAGTTCACACAAACTGTAAAATCCTTTAGAGACGCTAATTCGCTTCCGAAATTAGTATTTTAACGTTACTGTTGTCTCTTGGCCTTTTCTTACCGGAAACACGCCGCGCGCTCCTCCCGCACCGCTGCACTACAGCGCTGACTCTGCGCATCGCCCCCGTGCTCACAACAGTAACCAATCAGAGAGTGCGCGCGCCCGAAATCCCCGGTCAAGAGCCAATCAGCACAGATGAACGCACACTACCTTACTTAAATGGTGGAGCGCTGCTTTCGCATACTATCTAGTACGGTAGTGTGCGGTTTGGGACACAGCCACATAAGCGCTGGGCGGGGGAGATCGCCGGGGCCCAACAAGAGCGAGCGCGAGCGAGAATGCGAACACACACACACACACACACACACCGCCTCAAAAATCACAGAAGGCGGGCTTTAGTGTTCACGGAAGCCGCGCCACGCTTCCTTCAGTCTTACTGGTGAACGAGTGCGGGGTGAGGATTCAAGTTGTTGTAGCCAAAGTTTCATAACTGTTTTACCATAGAAACGTGTCAGCATGTTAGGCATAAGAAAGAAAAATAAATGCGTGAATCTTGTGAATGTGTTTAATGAACTTGGCTTCCTGGCTTTCCTTGTAAGTTCGCGTGCCTAAGGACATGATCTCAAAGTCGGAGAGATATTATCTTCAGAATTAAACTAGTACCATTGAATTCGTGCTCCCTCCCATCCCCTGTTGATTTATTTCCTTTTTATATGTAGAATAAACCAAAATTGATTGCAACAAACTATATTAATTTCTCTAAATCTCCTCCTCTTCTCTCCTGTTTACTATTAGCTGCTTCCTTGCACATGACTCTGGTTGACAGACTGGCGTTTTCTCTCTGTTGCCACGTCCACGTTTTTTAAGCATTGTGCGTATGCTTTTGTAAAGCTGATTTAGGGTGATCTGTTTTGTTTTGTTTTTTGTTTACTGACTTCAAAAAATTCAATATTTATTAGACATGTATATCACAACACTATTATATTCTCAAATCTAATTGGTCAGAAGGTGATTAACTTTTAGTAAGGCGGCTCTGGCACATCACATGTTTAGATTAACGCTCTTGTTATAATCCATTAATGCTTCTATAGGAACTGAACAAACTGACACTGAACAAAATCTAAACGTAATAGTAAACAGGTGAAAATTGACTGTTCTTTTTTATTATTATTATTATTGAAGTAAAACATATTAGTTGTGTCCTAAATGACGTACTGAAACTATGTATTCTTCCAATTGTCATTTGAGACCACATTATGTGATTTATTGTTCAATAAAACATGTTTATTTTTTATATTTTCATTCTGTATTCTGCTAAAGCTATCGGTGTCATATTGCGTGCTTTTTATGTCATTTGTTAAGGCTTATACTTCTGGTTTAATACAAAAAAAAATCATACGACGGCATAGTTTAAAGTATGTATTTTGGGACATTACACTGTTTACAGTAAAAACAAAAAAAGGGCGTACGATAGTGCAGAAGTATGTGCTTTGGGATGCACTTCTTGTTGATTTTGTAAGGAGGTTTCTGTATTTTTGACTGGTGTCCATAGTGTCAGCGCTTTCCGCCGCAGGAAGACAGAGGAATTACCAGAACTGCTTATGCTTAGGTGTGCATTTCACATTTTAGAGGAATTTGTCGACAGGACCTGGCAACCCTACAGACTGACTATTCCCGGAAGAACGTCTCTCGGTAGGCCAGCTAGGCTAGTTAATCATTACTACCTTATAGTCAGCCTTTAGATAATCCGCTCCAGACCTGGTTAAACGGCACATGCAGACACAAGAAGATATTGATGTTCTAGATATCTAGAACTTACATCGTCACTAAAGTTTAATTTGCGCACCGAGAGATTATCTGGCTTAGTGAATGTTAGCTGATCGTGTAGTTAGCAGTGTAGCTAGCTAACTGGCCTTCTTGTCTTTATTTTTTTTTTGCTGACTCTAGTTGGTTTAGAGCTTAAATAAGTTCTGCTGCAGCTACTAGGAACCCTGAACAGGTATGATCAGTCACCATCAACAGTACCTTCTTCTGTGTTATGTGTTTGATTTTTCTGTACAACCATGAAAGTGGATCGCTCGCAGGATTAGCCAAAAACCGGCTACATACAGTAGGGTATGATGATGTGATTACTCGGTTAGGAAGCAAAGTTAGCCAAAAAAACACATCTAGTTTACATGTTGTCATGGTTTATTTTGACACTGATCGCATGTAAACAATACATCTTGCTTGTTATGGCTGGCTAATTTTGCCTTTGGCACCTATTTAAACCACTGGGAGAACTAGTTTTGCCACGTAAACACATCGAGGACGAAATCCTCTACATTCACAGCAAAATATTCTATATGATCATCTTTTTTTTGTTGCATGACTCTTAATGGTCCTGTTCTGGATTGAATTGGTGGCTGCTTTAGTGAAATTAAACAAAGCTGGTCGGCTGTATACACCGATCAGGCATAACATTATGACCACCTGCCTATTATTATGTTGGTCCCCCCTTTTGCTGCCAAAACAGCCCTGACCCGTCGAGGCATGATGGACTCCACTAGATCCCTGAAGGTGTGCTGTGGTATCTGGCACTAATGATGTTAGCAGCAGGTCCTGTAAGTTGCGAGGTGAGGCCTCCATGGGCCTCCATACTTACAGGACTTAAAGGATACTTTTGATAGATACTAACCACTGCAGACCGGTAACACCTCACAAGTGCTGCGGTTTTGGAGATGCTCTGATCCAGTTGTCTAGCCAACACAATTTGACCCTTCATCAAACTTGCTCAAATCTTTACACTTGCCCTTTTTTTTTCTGCTTCTAACACATCAACTTTGAGGACAAAATGTTCACTTGCTGCCTAATATATCCCACCCACTAACAGGTGCCATGATGAGGAGATAATCAGTGTTATTCACTTCACCTGGCACTGCTTATAACGTTATGGCAGATCAGTGTAAATAATAAATTTTCCTTACTGGGAAACATATAATTTCCGACCATGTCATGATGGTTCACCTTGTGAACAAATTACCAGTAAACAGAGTAATGCCACATTTTCATAAGACCTCAGGCCTCAAGCTATCATGAGAGTTTCAAAATGTCTATTAAAAAAGCATTTACCATAGACAAAGGGAAATGCAGGTAAGAATAGCATCCGATCAGCTATATGACAAGCATAAAATAATCACTGATAAAGTTCTGTAATCATAGTCAGTACAGTAAGTGTTGATGATTCGACAGTGTGTAATCTCATGAAAACCTCCAGCTTGTTAGAGTGTGATGTCACTAAAACCTTCAGCCTGACAGTGTGTAATTAACAAGATGATGACCTGGAGATTCTACTCAGAGCTTTCGATAATATCACACGCAGTCAAAGTCAAAGAGTTCAGTGATGACGCACACCATTTTTGAAAATCTGTATGACATTACTGAAATCTTAGGGTGACATTATCGAAAGCTTGTAGTACAAATCTACTATAGTGTATATAGTCTAATATAATTTTTTTTTATTAGCTTATATTTTCCACACAATATATTTGTCATAATTGTGTTCTACATTATAAGTAGGTCAGCACTTTTGTCTGATTAATTTTTTATATAGATATATATTTTGAAAAATAAATCCTTCTATGTTTATTTCTGTCATTTTCAGAAGGATTGCTCCACTGATACGACTATTCCCTGTGCGTAGGATCACAGGACATTGAACATTGGCTGTGGGGTAAGGTGGGGTCTCTGGGGAGCTTTAGGTTTGTCTTCCCATGACAACGCGACACCATGGCAGCAACGGCTCCAGCAGCGATGCCGAGTGCCGGGTCTCGGAGGACGAGAGGAACATGGAGGACATGGAACTCACTGAGCTCGGACCGCTGCTGATGAGTCCAGAAGCCTCAACCAAACCCAGAGTGAGTGCCATTCCTGTTAAACGAAAGTCATGGACTGAAGGAGGGACACAGTTATAGTTATATTAATCAAGTGTCAAGGCCTTTTTTTGTGTGTAAATCTATTTCATAACAAGATGAACTGTGTCAAATCCAGAACTTCTCTTCTTTACGTGTTGCTGTTAAAGGCAGCTTCAGAAGCACCATCAACATTACAGATGGCTTTCTAAATTTAACTTAATTTACATTGACAGGGTGCAACAGCTTACCCGAGTGAGGAGGAGGAGGAGGAGGAGGAGGATGACAATGATGAGGAGGATGACTTGCAGGTGGTCACACTGCCCTTGCAGGCTCACCATGCCATGGAGAAAATGGAAGAGTTTGTACACAAGGTAAATAAATACAAGTCCATAATCATTTCCCAGAAAGCCTGAATGTCATTCCCACCTTCCTTTCTATTACAAGATGTTGCTTCATCTGTATTCCATGAAATTACATGATTTTTTTTTAATTGTCCTCTTGATCGCCTGCACAGGGAAGGCCATCTTACTCACCCAGAGAGTTTCAATGATGTAACAGTTAGTGTTAGTGGACTTTTTTTGGAATATACTATGTATTCTCATATTTCTAAGTTAGGTTAGGTAACTTTGCATAGTCCTCTAATGCTATGTTAGTTTTGCTAAATAAAGCTGGCCATTCTTTGACCTCCATATTACCAAAGTATGTGTGTGGGTGCTAGTTTGTGTGGCTGATGCATATGAATAGCACTTAGCACTTGTCCTGTGGTTGATGGTGTTACTAGGTATGGGAAGGACGCTGGCGAGTGATTCCTTTCCACTTGCTTCCTGATTGGCTAAAGGATAACGACTACCTACTTCACGGTCATCGGCCACCCATGCCGTCTTTCCGAGCCTGCTTTGGAAGCATCTTCAGGATCCATACAGAAACGGGAAACATCTGGACACATTTACTGGGTCTGTTTGTGTGTGTGCGCGCGTGTGTGTGTGTTTCTTACCAGCTATCATTATACACCCACTATTAAACATGCCTTTTTATCTCATTCTTACTCTCAGGCTGTGATTTTACCTTTATTATTAGTTAATCCATGGAAGTTATACCTGACAGCATGCCTTAGGACTTTTCAGGATTAAAATCTGTAATAACACTCATGATTCAGGTTGTAAAAATGCAGTAACATCTGATGCCCCCCACAGGTCTGATCCTGTTCCTCTGTTTGGGCACTCTGACCATGCTGCGGCCAAACGTGTCGTTCATGGCACCTCTACAGGAGAAAGTGGTGTTTGGGATGTTTTTCCTAGGCGCTGTGCTCTGCCTCTGCTTCTCGTGGCTGTTCCACACAGTCTACTGTCACTCAGAGAAAGTGTCCAGAACGTTCTCTAAGTAAGTCTCAGTGTCTAGATGAAAAATACTCATTTCTTCTTACTCATTTATGTAATGCCTCCTGGTGGTCCTGCGCTCTCATTGCCGTGACCCGGTTTCGATTCCCGGGCAGGGCGCTAACCCAGCCACTGAAGAGTTAACTCTTAGTGCCGGTCCAGATTAAATGGGAGGTTTGCGTCAGGAAGGGCATCCGGCATAAAACCTATGCCTAATCGAAACATGCAGACCAAATGATCCACTGTGGCAACCCCAAACAGGGAGCAGCCGAAAGAACATTTACACATTTATTTAATAGCTGGTATATGTTATGAGTGACGGTGCCACTGAACTTTGGGACTTCAAGCCGTTAAAACCCATGAATGTATCCTACATGTTTTCCTTCATAAACAAACAGAATGTAGGGATAAGAATGATGCAGAAACTCAGAAACCCCACATGTCCTCCCGAGTGTGATTTCAGTATCTGCTTTGAATTGGGTTGTCATATTGTTAGTTATTCATTTAATAAACTTGTTATGTTATATTTACTAAACTTATAAAAGGTTAGCAGTTATGACTTTGTTCATTACTTGATTTGCTTAGCACACAGCACGGATATGACTGCGATTGCAACCAGTCAGTGTTTAATTCTTTAGACAAAAACCACTTTCATTAAAGAAATCAAGTAATGTAAGTGCAATGAATTGAAGGTTTGGCTTTTCAGTGCAGAATGTTTTCTATAGGTCACAAATGAAGATCAATACAGTTTACGTAACACAATCAGAATCGGGCATCCAAGAAAAGCTCGCCTTGTGTAATATCAAGCTAGAAGTGTGTTCTTTTTGTTTGTGTCTGTTTTGAATATGTTGGTTTTGTTCCTCAAAATATAAAGAAACTAGTAAATCCTGGTGACCCTACCCAGGTTAAAGCAGTTACTGAAAATGAAAGACTGTGATAAATGTATCGCACAGAGGCACCCAGCACACTAATGTTCATGAACGTGGCCTTCATTTGCCCTGGAAGCTCCATATGTGACTGTTTGTTCCCACCTACCTATTAAGTAAAAACTACACCACATCTGCAACTTTTTTCGTTTGGTCCTGTGGGAAACCAGTCCCTATGTGTGCCTCCAAATCACACTTTTGAGTGAATGGGCACTACACTAAATACTGGACTGAATTTTTGAGTAACTGTAATTTTTTTTGTGTGTGTGTGTTTAGGTTGGATTACTCGGGTATAGCTTTGCTGATAATGGGCTCGTTCGTGCCGTGGCTCTACTACTCGTTTTACTGCTCTCCACAGCCACGCCTCATATACCTCTCTGTGGTGTGTGTTCTGGGCATCGCCGCCATCATCGTGGCACAGTGGGATCGCTTTGCCACTCCACGCCACAGACCTACACGTGCAGGTAAAGCCTACATGACAGCAGTCTGCACACACAATGGAAGCATATATGCAAAGGAAATTTGTAAGATTAAAATGGGCTTTTAGTACAGCTCTCGAAATGATATTCT
This sequence comes from Hemibagrus wyckioides, assembly GCF_019097595.1. Classification (NCBI taxonomy): domain Eukaryota; kingdom Metazoa; phylum Chordata; class Actinopteri; order Siluriformes; family Bagridae; genus Hemibagrus; species Hemibagrus wyckioides. The sequence goes on along the minus strand of NC_080714.1, from coordinate 20,499,814 downwards.
ACATAATAATTTTGTTTTAAATATGAAATTCACTTACATATATTGGTGATGACTTTATGAGCATTTAGTGATTCCGAATCGTGGTGATGATAATTAAGTAATAAGTAAGCGTTCTACAGCTCCAGCACAATTTTGTGGTTTTCTTGTTCAAACACATACGATTCAGCATGCAGATAATTACCATTTATTAGGTGTGTGTTGGAACGAGAATTGATCAAACTGTGCTAGACCATGCAGTTCATGATTTGTTTATGTCTGGCCTCAGTTCTGAAGATTAATAGTGGTGGCTTCAGGCAATATTTGAGTTATAACACACCCTATTGCAGGATTTCATCCACCACCTTTAATGAACTTGCCTTTAATGGTGGTTGTGGAACGCACGTGTTCCACTTCAAGTGACTCCTGACCGGTCTGTAGATTAATAATGATCACTTTTCACACATCGCTTAAATATATATGGATATAACCGAAGTCCTGCTCACTGAAATATGCAGCTTCAATCAGAAATGGAAGGAAATTTTGTGTTCAGGTTTCACATTGTATTTAAGCATGATCAGAGCAATAGATTTTGGACCAGGGAAAACCATAATAGTCTTGTGTGATTGTTTCAATAGAGAGCACCTTCTATACCTGGGATGGAAAGCATTTTAGCAATACTGAGATGATCTAAGCCAAATGAGAAGAGGAAAGCTATTCAACTGTGAAATTCTGCTCATTACCTGATTTACATACAGTTACCAAAAATCGACAGCAGTTACTGACAGTAACCAGTGACTGTAACCGTCAAATCCTCCTATCTTTTAGTTCATGTTTTCCTGTTAATGTGCTCAGGTGTGTTCCTTGGCCTGGGATTAAGTGGCATCATTCCCACAATGCACTTCACCATCGCTGAGGGCTTTGTGAAGGCAACAACAGTGGGCCAGATGGGCTGGTTTATCCTAATGGGTGCCATGTACATCACTGGAGCCGGTCTGTATGCGGCACGCATCCCTGAGCGCTACTTCCCCGGGAAATGCGATATCTGGGTAAGGCATCTCTGAGCATAGATTACTTGATTTTTATTAAGATTGTGTTAAACAGTTAGTTGTACGTTCATCATTGTACCCCTTATTTTTGAATGTTTCTTTAAGCATCAAGTGAAACATCAAGCCACAACACCAGTTCTTTTTTAGTATTTTGTAAGCAAATTTCAGGCATGCCTAAAGAACTCTTAGCTGTGGCTTGATTTAAGATGTAGTCTTTAGTGCTCATGATTTGTCTCTCTTTCCCTTTCAGTTTCAGTCTCATCAAATATTCCACGTGTTGGTGGTGGCTGCAGCCTTTATTCACTTTTACGGCATCTCCAACCTGCAGGAGTTCCGCTACGGACTGGGAGGAGGCTGTACAGACGACTCTCTCCTCTAAACAACTCCGTCCTTCTCTCCGCTTGCTTTCCACTCATCACTTCAGCACTGAATTGATGAGCATTTCGAACATTTCCTGATCAGTTTGGATAGAGCTATCGTACTCCACTGCCTACCCTGCGCTCACTGATCAGAAACTGTCCTAAGATTGTTATTGACTTTAAGGGATTATTATCTATATTTTAAAAGGTTTATACAATCATCAATGTGTTTTATTGTTGTAATACTTGAAGACATATTAAGTACAACGTGGCTAAAGAAATACTCCAGCGGTTTTCAACCTTCTCCCTATTGAATAGTGCGTGCGTGCGTGTGTGCGTGCGTGTGTGCGTGCGTGTGTGTGTGTGTGTGTGTGTGTGTGTGTGTAAAATTACCACGAGCAAAACTTTGAACAAGTTTCCCTGTAGTGAGGAAGATTGTATTTAATACAAATTTGTCATAATGTTACAGCAATCTTGAGAGTTCGAAAGGCATTACATCAATGGAAAGCATTTAGAGCAGTTGTAAAATACAACAATAATAAATAGTTCAATTGCACAATGCGTTGTGACAGATGTGGGAGAAGGACTTATCAACTTGTTGTGTGGTATTCAGGCCAACAGGGAACTGAGGTACTTGTGTGCTTCTCTCTGTGTTGGTGAATCGATACCACAGATTTTCCCCTCTGTCCTGTAGAAACACGTATTTTTCACGACATTTATTAACTGCCTCGTTTAACAACTGCTCAAGACTTCCATGATATGTGAGCTTAAAGCCAACAAGGTTGCATCTTTTTATTCTTTTCTCAATACAGGGAAATTCTTGTTCATGATGATTACACTACATACATTGTAGATGAATATTTGGTTGAAAAAAACATGGATTATTTGTTTAGGCTTTTGTTCACGGTTCAGTTTTCAAGGCACTGTCACACTGCTGGGGGGAAACAAAACATAAAAAAAAAAAAGTATATCTTGAGAGGCATTTAGTCACAGACCACTGAGAGTTGTGTGAGCAGTGCTACCTCTTCCTGTCTTGTTCAGTCTGTACACACTGTTGGATAAAAATGCTCCAAATCTGAGAGCAGTAGTTATGGCTTTTGGGTGGTGCAGGTGTCTAGAGCTATGAAAGCAGGTATAAAAAATATTAACGTCTTTCATCTGCTGTAAATGATTTCATGTAATAATCTGTAGAGTTTGTGAGAAAACTGAATTTTCCTAGATAAATTTTTAAATGTTTCCTTGGTCAGTGTCTGGTTTTGATATTCTTTACAACAACAAAAAAAAAGAGTACTTGCGCACACATTATCTAATTTAGTTGTGTTTTTTGTTTTTTGAGTTGTCATTAAAAAGGAGATAATTTACAACTTGTTACTAATGCTACTTTCACATGCTCCCATTTGCTCCTATTTCATTTTGCGAAGTCATAATGTGCCTTCTCAGACTCCATTAAAATCACCTGTTTTGTTAACCTAGCTACTTTCAGTTTTCTAGTTCTTTTTAGTTATTATTTACTAAAGACGAATAAATCATTTTCGGTTTATTTTTTTAGGTTTTCCGGGAAAGTTTTCATTGTGAGAACATATCATTTGTGTTTTGTTTGCACTGTATGATTTGGAGAATATCCCCTTAATGTTAGAAGAACTGATTAACCATTAATTACAATAAAATTCCATCTTATTTGTATAGCGATATTAACAACGCACATTGTCACAAAGCAACTTTACAGAAATATATCGATTCTGGATTTGTTTTAATTAACATTTTAGAGAGAAAAAACCACCATCAGTAACCTCTGACCACTGTCCAATTAGTTTATGATGCTTCATTTGGATGCAACAAATACAAAGCAAATAATGTAAAGTAAAGAGATGCTCAAATGTGTGAAAGGAAGTAAGAGAAAGGAAAGTTATAATGGAAATGTTTGTTGAATCTTTTGAAGAACACGTGATTATGATGTAGAATTTGATATACAGGCTTTGTTCCATACTCCCATCAAAGAACGTGAGAAACCTATTAACCGTTATAGCAGAAATGTCCTGAAGAGGGCGCTAATTACAACGAAAATCCTGTAATGCGTCAAAAACAAAAGAAGAAGAGGTGCGTTACCGGTCTCTACTCGATCTGTACCGGAAACACGATTCTTACTGCGCATGTGCGGAAATGCTTCGTCTTCTTGTCTGAAGTATGTTTTTGTTTGTTTGTTTGTTTGTTTGTTTGTTTGTTTTTTGAAGTTTATTGAATCAAAAACAGATACAAACACAGAACAGTAGTGGGCTTAACAAGAATAACATACAAGGGTCCAGACAACAGCAGCAATGGGGCACAAAAATAAATAAGTAAATAAATAAATAAAATTTAAAGACCTAGGGTTAGAGATAATATAATATTATATTATTATAATATTATATTATAATATTTTCATAACACCATTAAGAGTGGTTTATTGTTAGTAAATTTACATTTATGAATATAGAATTTAGCAAGTATAAAGATAAAAATTTATTAGAAAATATTTGTCACTCTCCCCTTCCTTACAAAAAAAATGTCTTTAAAAGAAAAGCAGAAATATTTGGCGAATTTTGATTTGAATGAAAGAAATGAAGGACATCAGACCAAACACTTCAGTATAAGTACATGTCCAAAATAAATGTACAGTTGTCTCAGGACAGGAATTACAGAAAGAGTGGTTGGTGTCAGTGCTCTTTTTAAACCCTAGGGAAAGATAAGATTTAACGGGGTAGTATTTATAAAGCAATTTAAAAGAAATTTCTCTTACTTTATTAGTTAAAATATATGTGTACGGTAGAGTCCAAACTTTTGGCAAGTTAAGAATGATAGCATCCCAGTAAGACTTAACATGGGGAACAGTCAGTAAGTTGTTGAAATAAGGGCGTTGTTGATATAAGGGTTATTGTCGTTCTAAACACTGCATTTAAAGCCCGCGTAAAGAAATGTTTCACACCTGTAACTTGAAAGCGGTGATAGCACCACTTTTTGAAGTGATGTTTGCTTGTTGCTGGACACTTGGCAATAGACAGGCAATCAGAATTTGAACAGCAAGGCTCAAGTCGCGTCAGTAACAGGAAACGTGCGTCGTGTTAAAAGATTGCCTGCTGTTCGTTCAATCAGCGACAGTGACACCACAAATACGGAAATAACATCGTTAAGCCTGGGTTTAGGAATGTACAGTGTGAATCATCTGTTAATTAATTCCCAGGACTAACAGTTAACCCCAGGTATAGTATGAGCAGTGTGAAATGTGATTATAGTTAACCCAGGATTTCATTTATCCAGGGTTTAGGATGACCCAGGGTTAACAATTTCAAGTGTTCTAACTTTCTTATTTTTGTAGTGACTGACTGAAAAACATATCTTTCCTGCATTAGTTTGTCTGGGATCTGAAACAAAATCCTTTTTCTTCTTCTTGTCTGAAGTATGACGAAACTACAATGTTATAATTGTATAAGTTGTGTATTTGCGCATGCGCAGTACAAATCGTGTTCCCGGTACCAATCGAGTAGTGACATTGTCCTCTCGAAGATGACGGTGGAAAGTTGCCCTCTCGAAGATGGCGGTTAAAAAGGTTGACCTCTCAAAGATGGCGGTAAAAAAAAAAAGGTTGACCTCTCAAAGATGGCGGCGCCGTTCACAAGGCTGTCCTCGGTTTCTACCTTCATCTCGTTACGTAGTGACGTGCAGTGTTTTGGCTGAGGAGAAGTTGCAGCTCCGTTCACTACCACTTGCACCAACTTTTACCTCCTTTTCCTTGGAATTTTCACTTGGAAAAGTTTATAGAATTGAGAGAAGAATACACACTCCATTACATTGTCCAGGAGGTGTTGTTTTATCCAGCTCGTGCTTTGGGCAGAGGATGAGTCGTGCTGGAATATGAAGCTCTATGGGCGGATGGTGTAGCGCTAAGGCTTTTAGCTACATTTACACTTGATACGGAGTGTGTGTCTCTCTCTGGTCTTACTGGTGTGTATCACTAATGTGGGTCTGCTATTTATTCATATGATATAACCAAAGTAGCTGTTAAAGATATACAATTTATTTTTGTTGTTAAATTAGACACTTGTCTGGTTCATGTAGATGGCTAGCAACAGGCTAGCCTGTAGCGGCATGTAGGTTGTCAGGTAGATAGCTTTGGCTAACAGGCTAAGCTGATGTCCATCAGAGACAGGACCTGCTGTGTGCTTAACTGCTTGCATTCTGTTTAACTGATTACTTGTAATCAGTAAATGTTTATTATGTCATTTGCGCCATGGTAAAGCCTCAGGCCTTGAACAGTGATATTAACGTCATAAGCTTCATATTAAACAGTATACCGTTAAATGGCCAAGTATTCTGAGTAGCCAGCTAACTAGCCAAGTTAGGACACGACTTAGTAAACAGTCAGTCTAGAAAGACTGTATTTCTGTATTTTATATTTGTTTATATTTATCATTTAGCTGTTTTGTTTTGAAGACTAAATCTATGCCTTACTGACTGTGTCATTAATTATTATCCTGTCACTGGTGTATTGGTGCACTGCTTTATTGTTTTTATTTACCTAGTTAGGACCATAGGCAAATTGGTTTATTTAACTATTTAGATAAAATGAGGTCCGCTCAAGGATGAACAGAAATGTTCAGGCAAAAATCAGACCATGTAAATATATTTTACCTTTTTTTTTTTATTTGTAAATAAACCCTTTCAGACACTGTAAATGTGATGGTGTTGCTTGGCTGGTACCTGTAGATGTTCTGTCTGTTAGCTGATGTCCAGGACTTCTTGGGTTTAATGTGTGTGTGAAGTTTCTGTAGACATCTTCATGGATTTCCTCTCATCTCCCTAAAAACAGAGCAATAGGTGAATTGGCTATGATAAATTGTATAGTGACCGATCCCAGGTGTATTCCTGCTTCACACCCAGGATGATCAGTATCAGATTGAATCGGATTGAATTTGACATGTTTTCCATTACAATTATTGATTTAATGATGGTAAAATAAACAAACCAGTGTAGATCTTGTATGAAAATGGGAAATAACTTACTGTCTTAAAACCTGCTTCAGCACAGATCTAATCTCAGACATTGGTATTATATTGAAAATAGATGAAGCGAAATTGGGGCATCTTACACTGAGCTGTACTCACAATGCATGTGAGAAGAATTGATATGTTTTACTGATATATTTTATTTTATGTACACAGATCCACAACATACTTCACCATCCTGCACTGCCTGTGGAAGTGTCGTTCCCCTCCGTCGCCTGTTGTCATGGCGCCCAAGGACATCATGACCAATTCACACGCCAAGTCCATCCTGAATGCCATGAACGCCTTGAGGAAGAGCAACACTCTGTGTGACATCACCCTGAGAGTGGAGAACACAGACTTTCCTGCCCACCGCATTGTGCTGGCCGCCTGTAGTGATTACTTCTGTGCCATGTTCACTAGTGAGGTAAGCGCAAAGGATAGGCATGTCTGACCCCATGTTGTAGTGTAGATCTGAAATGACTATTTAATGCAATACAAATCTTCAGCGTTCATACCTGTTTCACCTCTTCTAACCACTAGGGGTGGTGAGAATCACCTAAATGCTATTTGTACTCTTGGGCTTGCATGCTGAGACCGTATAGCTGCATCACAATGTGATGGAAAGCATTTACACTGTCACACCCATATTTCCCCTTTTTTCTTCTCACCTCATATGTGTCAGACCACATAGAGCTGTCTGCTTGGCAGCTTTTGAATATAGTCAAATAATCTGTCATTCATAGCAAAACATAGACTACTTATCTCCCATTTATGGTGAGTGAGTTTTTTAGGACGATGTTTCCTGGAAAAAACTACAGAAAGCTGTGGCACAGCAGAGATCCCTGTGCTTACATAGACATTGGTCATCTTAGATGCATCGTCTTGTTCAGACATCTGCATGCACCACAGTGTTTGTTTTTTTTTGTTTTTTTTTTTTACTCAAAGGCTACAGTATAAACAGCTTGCTAGTTGTAAATGCATATGCCAAGGAACATCTGATCGGTGGAAATAAACCAAGAAAGCAATTCAAAGGTTTTGTGTTGATAGAACCACAGAAGCATAATTAAGTAGTGTGTTTACCAAAGAACAGGAAATCAGTTTGCTCTGGTTTGGAGAGTTCGCTCATTATTGGACAGTCAGTAAACATATAAAACATAAAATATGTTTATGTATTAAATATTAAATATTTGCACTGATCAGGCATAACATTATGAGCACTGACAGGTGACGTGAATAACACGATTCTTTCCTCATCATGGCACCTGTTAGTGGGTGGGATATATTAGGCAGCAAGGGAACATTTTGTCCTCAAAGTTGATGTGTTAGAAGCAGGAAAAATGGGCAAGCTTAAGGTTTGAGCGAATTTGACAAGGGCCCAATTGTCATGGCTAGACGAGCATCTCCAAAATTGCAGTGGTCAGTATCTATCAAAAGTGGTCCAAGGAAGGAACAGTGGTGAACCGGCAACGGGGTCATTGGCAGCAATGCCTCATTGATGCACGTGGGGAGTGAAGGCTGGCTCGTGTGATCCGATCCAACAGACGAGCTACTGTTGCTCAAATTGCTAAAGAAGTTAATGCTGGTTCTGATAGAAAGGTGTCAGAATACACAGTGCATGATGGGTCAGGGCTGTTTTGGCAGCAAAAAGGGGACCAACACAATATTAGGCAGGTGGTCATTATGTTATGCCTGATCGGTGTATATTTATATAATAAAATTTATGTGACTATTAATGATAGGAAAAACAAATAATTCATCAATATGCAAATTAGGATTGGATTCTTATATATTTTTGTATTTATATTTTGTTTTTCTTAGATTATTTTAAATGTCTTTTCTCAATTTAACATTTTTATATCTATTTATTTACTCTCAGCAAGTTTTTGTTGCTGATATGTAGCTTGTTTTTAACTTAATTTGAGTAATGTGAATAAGCATTCATTGACAAAGATCATGGTAGGACCATATTTTTGTAAAAACACTAAATATGGTCACAAGAAATACAGTAAAATTGGGAATACAGAATATAAATGATGTATAATCCTACAACGCATGAATATATTGTCTAATGCTGTTTATTATGCTATGATATAGTAACGTGGAATTTGTTGCTTATACAATAAAAACGCAGCTGCAAATGGGTGCTTTTAGTGTCAGGTATGTTTGTTTATCAAATGACATGCAAAGAGGCATGAAACACATCGAAGATCTAGAGAAAGATGTTTGTGGGTTTGTGAGGTATGAAAGAATGTAGCCTCTGGAAACGTGGTTAAAGCTCAGTTGTGGTTCATAACTTTGTTTAACTGACCCACTTTTCTATAACTTGCTGTTTATTTGAAAACAATACAGGTAGGGTTTATGAGTTGTACATGAGGTTTATGTTTATTAGTAAGCCAAAGCTTTAAAATGTGCTTGTTTTTTTTTTCCCCCTTAAAAGTGGACCTACTCAGAGAAACCCTTTTCATATCAAATGTATCTCCCAAAAACATTTCCACTGTAACCTGTTTTCCAGTTCAACTAATGACACAAAGTTTCTAGGAATGAAAGGTTTTATTTTCATAACATGAGCAATGATGTACTCGGCTTTCAAATAACGTAGATGGGGGAATCTTTCCACTCATACCTCTGAGATTTGCCAATGTTTAATGTATTAATAAATGACAGGTTGAGAATTTTAACAGTTTATTGTTAGATTTTCTGTTGTGAACGTTCAAGAGCCAACTCGGCTTCTGTTCTCACTCCTTATATATCCTGTTGTCAAATGTTACAGCTGTGATAAACGCTCATCCCCTCACTAGATTTCTCACTAGATCTCTCAGTTTATCTGTGGTGTTGTATAAGTATCTATAAAGTATAGTATATTTTTAACAACTGGCTTCTCTTCTTTCTCACTTCTAGCTGGCAGAGAAAGGGAAGTCCTTTGTGGATATTCAGGGTCTCACAGCCGCCACCATGGAGATCCTGCTGGACTTTGTTTACACAGAGACAGTGTTGGTTACTGTAGAGAATGTGCAGGAGCTGCTTCCTGCTGCCTGCCTGCTCCAGCTTAAAGGTAAACACTCACAAAATGGCTTCCTGAGGTCATGTGACAGAACATTGCCCACCACACATACTTTTGGTTATGCTGCTGGTGCTTATACCTGTCGGTACAAGACGACGCAGAAGCTATCATTGCTTTTCCAGCCTAACTGTGTATAGAAATATATACAGAATTTATAGCAGTCTAAACAAGCAGTGAGGGAACATTAGACATGAGATATAGACAGGAATTATTTTCCCCTACATAACACTGCAGCATGAGTCAATGATAATTTGTACTATTTAATTTGTATAATTTTTTATCAAAATGAGCAAGTCTGTGGTGTTGATATTCACACACTTTAAAATTTTCTGGAAATACTTAAATATACAGTGGAACATACATCAGGACGATTTAAAAGCTATGTTTACTAGGCAGCACTTCAGAGCGAGTTAACTGTAATAAGAAAAACAGTTATTGTTAGTATTTAGTAATAGTGTTCACAAGCTACACTAGTGCAGCTTGTCAGGATAGTGAAGACATATTTGAGTGTGACTTTGGATAACATTTCACATTACACACACACATTTATTATCAATGTTAGTTTCTCAACATACTATGCAACGATCAGGCATAACATTATGAGCACTGACAGGTGAAGTGAATAACACTGATTATCTCCTCATCATGGCACCTGTTAGTGGGTGGGATATATTAGGCAGCAAGTGAACATTTTGTCCTCAAAGTTGATGTGTTAGAAGCAGGAAAAATGGGCAAGGGTAAGGATTTGATGTGATGGCTAGACGACTGGATCAGAGCATCTCCAAAACTTCAGCTCTTGTGGTGTCTGCAGTGGTCAGTATTTATCAAAAGTAGTCCAAGGAAGGAACAACAGTGAACCGGCGACAGGGTCATTTGCGGCCAAGGCTCATTGATGCACGTGGGATCCGATCCAACAGGCGAGTTACTGTTGCTCCAATTGCTGAAGAAGTTAATGCTGGTTCTGATAGAAAGGTGTCAGAATACACAGTGCATGATGGGTCAGGGCTGTTTTGGTAGCAAAAGGGGGACCAACACAATATTAGGCAGGTGGTCATAATATTATGCCTGGTCAGTGTATAAAAGAGGAAATTATGAGTTTTTCTCATAAACCCAGTTGTAAATCAAGTGACCCCAAGTGGGGTCGTGACCTTTAGTTTGGGAACTGAGAGTCACTGTGTCACTTTTTTATTAAAATCCATTGAAAAAGCCTACTGCTAGTGTTTTGGAACATACTATCATTGGTAGCAACAATTCTATGCTCTAAGCATTCAAATTACTTCCAGATTTGCACATTGGGCTACAACCTTGTGTAAAGGTTGTTTGAAACTGCATCCATCTGCTGATTCTAAATTACTGCACACAGCAGAGTGAATTCATCATTGCAAGGGAACACATCACAAACTAAAGCTGAGGTGCCTCACTGAGTGCAGTCCATGTCACCTCTGACTTTGTGTTTCATTCAGTTTGCCCCCGTTCGGACCTTATATTGACACCTATCTCAGGTGAACAGATCACATTTACAGTAGACCGTACCGAATACAGATGCTAAATACTGAGCTGAGCTGAACTCAGCTTACTCTGTATGAAAATGTGAAGACCAGCCATGCAGTCGCTCATAAATGTGCTTCTTCTTCTTCCCATTCTCATCATAATACACAAAGCATATCTCACAGCTGTTCCTTATGACAATATACACTCACTGGCCACTTTAATAGGATTCTTACTCATTGATGTAATCTCATAAAACTCATGTAATTGCATATCTAATCAGCCATGTGGCAGCAGCTCAGTGCATACAATTAGACAGATTCACAAGAGAATTCAGGAAGGCTTCCTGCATAAAAAATAGCATTCTTGCTAGAAAAGCATCTTACACACACAACATGCCAGACCTTGAGGCAGATGGGCTACAACAGCATCAGACCACATCGAGTTTCAGCCAGGAACAACAATCTTAGGCTACACTGGGCACAGGCTCATTGAAACTGGACAATTGGGAATTGGAAAAACAGCTGGCTCTGTCCATTTTTAAGTGAGCTTAAATATTTGATGTTTAATACTGTGTATACAGAGGCTAAATTGTGCATTAATTTGTATTTCTATTTCTATTTGTCTTTGTGCTACAAAAAATAATGCACATCTAGAGGGACGTTAAGGGGAAAACGGCAGCCACATGGTGCTCAGCTGCTTGCTGGAGGTGATCTGTTTGCACAGAGCTCTTTGTTCTGAAGCACAGGGGGCTCTGCATGATGGAGATCAGCACAAGTCTGTGCTTTTGAGCAAACAACAGGAAATGACCCACTGCAAGCTATCGTTACTGTTTAACCACTTTTCATTTGCGTGTTGAAATTGTGAAATGTTTGCCTTAATGGAATTGTTATATGTTAGTTCAGTGCAGGTGAGGTAGCACACCGTTTCACTTACAATTTCAACATCGCATGGAACGCATCAATCATATGCCATTTTATTAGGGAAAGCAAATATTTTATATTCTTATAATAAAATCTAATGGTTGCTACAAGCACAAAGATTACTTATTTGCCTTTGGTAAGTTTAAGCACATTTGGCAGTAGCGCTTGCTTCTGTTGATGTGTGTTCTCTTGGAAAGGTGCACAAGTTTACTTGGGTAAATACTGCACACAGTGAATGACGCATTTGTTTTATTTTGATATACTGCCAGTCTGGGTACATTATGTTGTGGGCTCTGATTTTCCCTGGTTTTCCTTGCTGTCTCTAGAACAGGGCTTTTGGGCATACTCGTGTATTATTTGTACTTATGCCTAGCAATAATCAAATACCGTGTGTGAATTAGTAAGCCTCTGTATAATAAAAGGCTATCCAAGAATAAAGCATATTTCTCTTTCTTATTGTCGTTCCTTTTTTCATTTTTTTCTTGCTTTACTTGTTCATTTTTTTCTGCTTCTTTCTTTTCCTCTTCTGTGCTCGTTTTTTTAATACCTCATTATTTTTTCTTTCTCCTTCTTCAGGTGTGAAGAGGGCTTGCTGTGATTTTCTCAACAGTCAGCTAGACCCATCCAACTGTCTGGGCATCCGAGATTTTGCAGAGACACATAACTGCGTCGATCTGATGCAGGCAGCAGAGCTTTTTTCCCAGAAGCACTTTTCTGAGGTGGTGCAACATGAAGAGTTCATGCTCCTCAGTCAGAGTGAAGTGGAAAAGCTCATCAAATGTGATGAAATTCAGGTAGCGAATACTCGGTGCAGTGCAGTGAGCATGGGGTTCTCAATAGGTTTTGCAGTTAACGCCTACAGTTGCTGTATCGGTGTTAATCATATGTGAAAAGCCTTTACCTTAGGATTGCTGATCTATCACAAACTCATGAATACAACTACTGCACCCTTTAAAAACTGCACATGGATTGTTAACTCTTTGTTGTTGCTTGTGCTGTTGGGGAAAGACCAATCCTTCCTGTTCAGTGGCCCTTTGTTAAAGCAGATACAGGAACAGACTTCCGCTTTCAATCATGGAGAATACCTGTAGTTGGGGGTTTGTAGATCAGAAGTCTAGACATGACTCTAAAACACTTAGCAAATAACTGATAATGGCAAATTGTAGAAAGAGTTTAATGTATGCAGTGTTTGATGTATGAAATTTACATTGTAGAAGCTGTACAGTTTAGGACAACAGTTACTTAAGATGGTTGAGACATCATATGAGCTGGCACATACTTGCTTCATTACAAACCACAAACACAGGTAGTCAGTTCAGGCCAGTTTAACAGTGTGAGGTGGTGGAAGTGGTCCACAAGTTTGAATCTGTCTGTCTGTTTTAAAAAAAAATACAAATTCTAGCATGAAATGCAAGTGTGGACCTGTTGTAAATCTACTTCATACATCCCTGTGTTCCTCGACCCATTTCTCTTCTGTGGCTAGCATTCACGTTTGACTGATACTTTCTTCCTCCTAGTAGTGTTTGCTTCCCCTCTGTTTAAAGCATAATTGTAACCAATTAGATAAGATTTACAGTCTTCAACTTTACTCAAAAGTGTATTTTGTTTTTTTTTTCCATATGATCATGAACATTGTGTATATTGGGCAGCCTAAAAACGTGACACATGCTTGTATGCAATTTTCATTATTTCAGTGGAAAGTTATCTTATGATCTTGACTGCCTGGTGTTAGAGCTTGCTTACATAAAGTCTGACCTTTCTCAGTTTCACATTCCACAGCTATGTTTCTCTCAGTGGTGTTGCTTCATTTGCTTTAATTTGTTTTGTGTGTGTGTTTGTGTGTGTGTGTGTGTGTGTGTGTGTGCACACGCACATGTGTGTCTTAGGTGGACTCTGAGGAGCCAGTGTTTGAAGCGGTGTTAAATTGGGTAAAACACAACAGGAAAGAACGAGAGCCATACCTGGCGGACATGCTAGAATTCGTGCGCATGCCTCTGCTCACGCCACGCTACATCACTGACGTCATTGACTCTGAGGTCAGATTCTCTGCCATGTTTGAATCATTTTAACTAGTCCTTGCTGTCTTTTATTAGTCTTTGCACATAGTCAACCTCTTAGTCCAGTGGTCCCTGGTGAGAGCCCATAGATAATACACATTCCTAAGTGAATATTAATAGTAAAAAATATTACAAGCACCTAGTACAGTGGGTGGTGGTGGGGGAAGTTTGAGCTTCCATCCCATTGACATGATTCCTGCAAGTCCTGATAAACTGTGGTAATCTAAAATTACATTTTGTGAATTAGGCTTTAATAAGGCCCACTTTTGAGCTGGTATATATTTATTAATAACTGCATACTAGTCAACAAAATTAGTTATATTCCACTGGCTTTGAAATAGTATTAAAATATACCTTGAGGATACTGGCTAGCCTGCAATGAGATTGTAACCAGGTGTGTGATTACTAGGTGGTTTTGCTGTTGCAATGTGTCTTGACGTCTCTCTCTCTCTCTCTCTCTCTCTCTCACTCTCACTCTCACTCTCTCTTCCTCTTTCTCTAGCCTCTTATTCGTTGTAGCCTAGCCTGTCGAGACCTTGTGGATGAAGCCAAGAAATTTCACCTGAGGCCCGAGTTACGCAGTGAAATGCAGGGGCCTCGAACACAACCCAGACTAGGTCTGTATCTGCACGCAGCCCGGCATCATTCAATAGGAAGTTTCTTGTAAAAGCAGAAGTAAACTTTGTAAATGAACTATTTGTCCAAAAACATATGTCGACCTTCCCCAAACTGTTGCCGCAAAGAATCACACAATTATATAGAATGTTTTCATAAGTTTTGTTTTCGTAACATTAAGATCTTTCTTCACTGGAGCTAACGGGCCTGACTCAAGCATGCTTCTGAATGCCAGTACCCCTGCGCATAAAGCAAGGTCCGTAAAGACATTTGCTGTACTAACTTTGCTGTAGAACAACCTGCCAGGCAAAGGGGGACTAGATGTGCATTGGAATTATTCAGTAAGCACACATAGGTGTCCACATACTTTTGGCCATATAGTATTTTTTTTTTTTTTCTTTATGCAAGAAAATTCAGCGCAAGCCTTGATTAAAAAAATAATAAATCCTGAACCCTAAGTGAAGTTTATTGCTTTCAGGTGCCAAAGAAGTGCTGTTGGTGATTGGTGGGTTTGGCAGTCAGCAGTCACCCATTGACGTTGTGGAGAAATATGATCCCAAAACCCAGGAGTGGAGTTTTCTTCCTGTGAGTGATTTTTTTTGGGACTGTTCATATCCATTGCATGACACATTCTTTAATTAATAATTATTTATTTATTTATTTTTTTGACTTATGCAGTGGTATGAGCAGAAAAGGCATTATTATAAATGTGTAGCTAAAGCATTACAGGTGTCAGAAAACCATAAGGTGCTTTAAAAACATTCCATACTGCGTGTTTCACATGGGAAGTACATGCCAGAGGGCGAAGCTGTCGTCATACGATCCTCTATTATCTTTTCATTGCTCTGTGTGCTGCATTTCCTGTCTTTCTGGAAGTTGAAAGTCTGAGAGAGGAGGCGGTAAAAAAGGAGAAAGAAATTTGTCAAAGAAACTTCTGTATTATGTTTTGACAATATGGGAAGTTTAGATCAGAATAAACTTTAGATGATGTGAAATGGGCTGCACTTGAAAGAATGGAATAGCTTTTTTAATTATAGGGAAATTGACAGTACCATGAATAAAGAGT
The DNA here is from genome assembly GCF_019097595.1 of Hemibagrus wyckioides. Taxonomy (NCBI): domain Eukaryota; kingdom Metazoa; phylum Chordata; class Actinopteri; order Siluriformes; family Bagridae; genus Hemibagrus; species Hemibagrus wyckioides. Next base: position 20,484,199 of record NC_080714.1, on the reverse strand, counting down.
ACCTCTCTGACATCAGTTAATTATTATCTCAAGAACACAGGCTCACAAGGCAAATGTGCTAGTGAACTCAAAACGACTATTGTGCTATGTTCATAATACAAAATGTTTTAAAAATTAGACCACAACCTTTCTGAAGGAAAAGGAACTGTGTTTTTACATTGGATGTTTGTTTCTCTAATATCATTTGGTATCAAATGAAAATGTTCATGAGTAAATCATCCTTAAGCCACGCATTATTTCTCTAATGTTATATAGAACTTCCAGATGCTCAATCTGCATATTCTCACATTACATTTTATTGTTTTTGAATCAAATATTTTGTTAAATTTCCTCCCTATACAGAACATTGCACGAAAACGGCGTTATGTTGCCACTGTCGCCCTCAATGACCGCGTGTATGTGATTGGGGGCTACGATGGTCGGTCACGTCTCAGTTCAGTTGAGTGTTTGGACTACACAGCAGATGAAGATGGAGTTTGGTACACTGTTGCCACGATGAATGTTCGACGAGGCCTGGCAGGAGCAACTACGTTAGGAGGTGGAACAATCTTTCATCTCTTAAACGATCTTTTTTAAGGCTAATAATTTGCAATAAGTGCAGTCATACTACAGTGTAAAATAGAAACAGATTCAAATTCAGTTAGACTTGTCTATTACATGTTTTGTGAGTTTCTTATTGCCACATGGAATGTTGTAAGTTTGGGAGATTGCCCAAAGCATTTGTAGTTTGTAGATCCACTACAAAAACCTATTGTTATTTGCAAAAGCATATGCATGTCTTGAGAGGCATCAGAAGAATTTTTAATTAAGCATACATATGTATGTTTGTAATTATTCCATTCCATGTAACTCAAAGCAGTGTAACAGTTTGCTTTTGTCTAGAGAATTTTTAAACTTAATGTATGTATTTTGAAATTAGAGAATATAAACTGACTCCATGTTTCCTTTTCAGATATGATCTATGTGGCTGGGGGTTTTGACGGCAGTCGGCGGCACACCAGCATGGAGAGATATGACCCGAACATTGATCAGTGGAGCATGCTGGGGGATATGCAGACAGCTAGAGAAGGAGCTGGGCTTGTAGTGGCCAGTGGACTCATCTACTGCTTGGGTATGTAGCATGTTTACAGTGCAGAAGTTCAGTCTGATAAGGATATAATGGGAAAGGTAAAACGTCATCACTTATATTAATTGACAACATCTGCAACATCAGGAATATCAAAAAATAATACATATTGTTGTGATTGAGGATTACATTTTGACTCTTGGGCATAGATACCCAATACAAAAGTGGTATATATTTATGTTATATTGTTTTTATATGATAACAGGTGGTTATGATGGTTTGAACATCCTTAATTCAGTGGAACGCTATGACCCACACACTGGTCATTGGACCAGCGTCACTCCCATGGCCAACAAACGTTCAGGTAAGCTTTTATGGTGTTCTGACCTTTTGTTTGCTTCATTATAGAAAACTTTTTTTTTTTTTCATGTTTGTATTGCTTGTATTTTGTGTTGCAGGGGCAGGGGTGGCTCTGCTAAATGACCACATTTATGTAGTTGGGGGGTTTGATGGCACAGCTCATCTGTCCTCTGTAGAAGTATACAATATCCGGACAGACTATTGGACTACTGTGGCACCCATGACCACTCCACGCTGCTATGTTGGAGCCACCGTGCTTCGGGGACGACTGTACGCCATCGCAGGGTTTGTTGATTAGTTTGTTTTTATGCCCGACATGCTCAGTTAGACAAACACTACATAATGCATGTGATGCAGCTGACAGTAAGACTGAATACAGTTCAAATTGCTGCAAATACACTCTTTCTAATTGACATTGACTTGTACTGCACATGCTCCATATAATCTATGACTTTCTTTCTGATTTCATGCCTTACTTATAGTACAGGTGCAGTCAAATTAAACCTCTTGCATTATCTTTTCTGTACCCCATTGACAGATATGATGGCAACTCCCTGCTCAGCAGTATCGAGTGTTACGATCCTGTACTAGACAGTTGGGAGGTAGTGACCTCCATGGCTACACAACGCTGTGATGCAGGGGTTTGTGTGCTCAGAGAGAAATGAACATATGGCTGCCAGAAACAAAATAGGAAAAGACTCAATGGGATTGGTTTTTAGAGTATCGATCGGCAGCTGACGCCGGTGACTGGTCTACTAAGTTGCCATGACTATGTGCCACGTGTATTAGCATGGAGGAGGAAGCAGCCTGGAAACACAGATAACATGAACACCTGTTTTGTTATTACTGCGTAATTTTAACTTCAGACCTTAGTTGTGTTGCCATATTTGTGATGGGCACACTGTGTTGTCTGCCAAAATGTCTGTACTCTCCATCCATTATCCTGTGATTTTGTGGAGTCTAAGATTATCTGTGAGGTTCATGTGGATGAAGTCTAAAAACGTGCAATATTTTAAACTACTGATGCGTTAAAGACTAAAAATGCAGAAGAACACTATAATGTGTGCTTCAGCGGCTGCTGCTTTTATACCTTATTGCCCTTACGCATGGGCAAATATTTCAACACATCACACCACAAGTCTTCTGGCTATCCTACATAAGAATACAATGTATGATTGAAAAGACATATTACTATTGTAAAGGAAGACATCACTGCTTCTGGCTGAAAATGAACAATGTACAAGGTTTCTGTGTTGGCACCAATATGTCTTCACTGTCTTTTCCTTCTTTCTTGTTCTCCCAGCCTATCTGAAAAGAAGTAAGAACCCCACTCATTGCCTCGCATTTAAAGGTACAGGAAGTATAAAGGAATAAATGTTAAAGAAATATTAACACTACTAGGTGTGTGCGATATGGTTTTCTTATTTTTAATCAAGGACGTTTTAAGCCTTATCCAGTTATGTTACCACCCTTGTTGCTAGATAAGATACTAGCAATGAGTAATAAGAATATGCAGGGGAGAGAGTTACTTGGTGTACCTTTAAATGATTGGGATTGCCATGGAATGAACATCACGATCATGTATGTAGTGTGCATTAAGCTTTTTTGTTTTAAGTTGAAGTGCTTTCAAACGTGAATCTGAATGAATGTATGGATTTACTTAAATGTTTGTTTAACACAGATCTTGAATATCTGTTAATTATTTGTATTATTATGAACATATATGCTCATTTTTATGAGTAGCCAATGACATTTGCTGTTGTGTAATGTTTTGCAATATGTATGGTGCCAGGACTGACATAATTGTAAGTTGAATAGTTTACCACCAAGTGTGATTAAATGTATGTACATTACTGGTCTCATTAAAGTCCCAAACGGATTGCACGAGAGCCATGATCAGATTCTGTATGTTGATGTATTTACTGTTGAAATATGAAGCGGCAGTGACTGTGTATGAAAGTTGTTGATTGAGAAAACTAGCTAAAAGTTCAAAAGTTTTGTTTACCAAATGAATTTAAAGTTAGGCCAAACGCATGGTAAGTTTATTGTGATGGAGAGACACAGGGCCATAACTCAGGCATCCAATGAGTCTGAATGATTGACATATAAAATGATATTTACTCATATTGATGAAGAAGCCAGGATGTTGTATAAAGATGGACTTAAATGATGGAGGATTCAAGATAGAGGTGTAGCAACATTCTGGCACTGAATTACCCCATGTTCTTAAAAGTGTCTGTAATGTAACTGCTGGAAATTTTCCAACCACATAGAAATGAATGACCTCCAATCAGTTTTCTCTCAACCAAGTGATTGAATAATGGAACAGTATGTGAGAAGGTGCTCTTATCCATAAAGGGCCAGTGTAAATGCAGGTTATCATTCCAACCGAGCAGAAGCCACAACTGAGTCTACTGAAAGTCAAGATCAGTTAAATAACTGGTGGAATCAGGTGTGTCTCCTGCTTGATTAGAATGAAAATCACTGGCCCTTTGCGGATAAGATTTGACATCTATGACATTCTAGAAAACTTTCAATTCACACAAGATACATTATATTGCCCAAAGTTTTGGGAGACCTCTCCAACTCATTGAATTGAGGTGTTGTTTCTCAGGGGTAGGGCTTGGGCCCTTAGTTCCAGTGAAAGGAACTCTTAATGCTTCAGCATACCAAGACATTTTTCATGCTCCAAACTTTGTGGGAACTGTTTGGGGATGGTCCCTTCCTGTTCCAACATGACTGCACACCAGTGCACAAAGCAATATCTATACAGACATGGATGAGTGAGTTTGGTGTGGTGGAACTTGACTGGCCTGCACAGAGTCCTGACCTGAACCCGGTAGAACACCTTTGGGATGATTTAGAGTGGAGACTCTGACCCAGGCCAAAACTGGGGCGTTTGCCCTTACAGACAGATGAAATTAATAAGGATTTGGCCCACCCTTTGCAGCTATAACAACTTCAGCTTTTCTGGGAAGGCTTTCCGCACGGTTTAGGAGTGTGTTTATGGGAATTTTTGACCATTCCTCTAGAAGCAGATTACAGACACTGATGTTGGACGAGAAGGTCGCAGTCTCCACTCTAAATCATCCCAAAAGTATTCTATCGGGTTGAGGTCAGAACTTTATTGGATTAACGTGGATTTATTAACTTAATCACTTGCTTTTTAAATCTACTATTTAAATAGTAGATTTAAACCATTTGTCTGTGGCTTTAGCGAAATATTAAGAGGTAAATAATGTAATAAAATGGAAAACGGGGATTTAATGCAGGACCAGGTATCAGGTCTTTATCAGAGTGGTGTGGTTAATCAGTTTAAGAGTTTTATCATGTCATATAAGTGAAAATGAAGGTTAATAAATTCCTCTCATGACTGAGCTAGTATCGGTTTATGTGGTGAAGTTTTCTGTAAGGAGATGTTTCATTACGTTCATGTAAGGAAAGATTCTTTCTAGTGCGAGTGGGTCCTACCAAAGCCCTAACTTGAATGTAATATGGAGTTGCCCTGCCCTTTGCAGCTATAACAGCTTCAACACCTCTGGGAAGGCTTTCCACAAGGTTTAGGAGTGTGTTTATGGGAATTTTTGACCATTCCTCTAGAAGCACATTTGTGAGGTCAGGCACTGATGTTGGTTGAGAAGGTCTGGCTCACAGGTCTCCTCTCTAATTCATCCCAAAGGTGTTCTATGGGGTTGAGGTCAGGCCGGTCAAGTTCCTCCACACCAAACTCGCTCATCCATGTCTTTATGGACCTTGCTTTGTGCACTGGTGTGCAGTCATGTTGGAACAGGAAGAGGCCATCCCCAAACTGTTTCCACAAAGTTAGGAGCATGAAATTGTCCAAAATGTCTTGGTATGCTGAAGCATTAAGAGTTCCTTTCAGGGGTCAAGCCCAACCCCTGAAAAACAACACCTGGATTCAATGATTTAGAGGGGTGTCCCAAAACTTTAGGCAATATAGTGTATGTGTGATGTGTATGTTTTTGGAGAATATAGGTGTCCATATACCTTTGGTCATATAAGTGTCCATTTTTCCTATAGCACTGTTCAGTGTTAGCAGAGCTTTCTGATAGGCTGGTTTGAAAATTCGCAGGAAAAGTAAACACCTACCTGAGTTCAAAAGGAAATTTTACTTTCAGTGTGCCCCGCCCCTTTTCCGCCCAAACTGCCTAAAAATTGGAGTAAAACGCTAATATAAGCGTTAAAACGTCGCTTGGACGTTTTGAAAATGTATTTTATGATCTGTTTTTGTAAGTAATTGCGGAACGAAATAAAATTCCTTTTTTAAAAGGATTATTTGCCTACACCAATAGCAGGCCGGACAGGCTGGCGCTGTTGCAGTGAGCCAATAACGGAGCTGCACAGGAGGCGCCCCTCCGCGTGCACAGCATAAAGGCTGGACGCGCGCGCGCTGCCTTTCATACTGCTGTGTTGGCGGGGACACGTAACGCGTCTATAGTCAACGGAGCCAAAAGTCTTTTTCCGCGCCTTTCGCGTTGATAATTCACCCATTTTCTTTTTGCATTTTCGAAAGAGTTTATTCACGACTAAACCAAAATGGTAAGTTCTGTTTTCTTTGTGACGATCATTTCTTGTTGAACTTCTTTTATCTTTGGTTTGAGGTAGAAAAGGCGCCAAAACTGCTTGATTGATTTTTACTTGAGGCCTAAGAGTGCGCGAGACGCAGAGAAATATATTTTTCCGGTTTGTGCGACTTTCATTTGACATGCATTGTTTAAAAATAAATGTTATACATCTTTTTTTTATAGGAGTTTAAAACAAGCCTGGTCATAATCCATACAAACGGGTAGACGATGCTGGTGTATCTAAGATTAGGATTTTTTTTTTGTTGGTCATTTTCACCAATTTCTTTAAGTTGTGTAACTCTGAGCTGTAATAGTTCGCTGGAGGAATTGGCGGAATGTCTGAGGGCCTTCAGTAAAGAGATTGGGGGATGGGAGGAAGATCAGAAGTCGGAGTCAAATTTGTTGGACTTTTACCTGCAATACTGAGGTTTGGGGTGTGCCGTTTTGCCGACTCCTTTCCTGTTGCCCATTTTAAACTGGACGTCACAGCCGTTTCCTTGTTCTTCATGAAGTTGCATGTAAAAGACAGACTTTGCCCCCAGGCCAGTTTGACGTCGAGGAACAGCTTTTGAACTACAAGCATAAATGAGGCATATATATATATATATATATATAAATATATATATATATATATATATATATATATATATATATATATATATATATATAAATATATAAAAATGGTTCGTCAACGCCTTTTTTTCTCTAACATTCTTTCAACAGGAAGTGAGGCTTTAATGCACGAGGTGTGCGCCACGCGCTCCGCACCTCCGTCCTTCATTTTGTCCGCCTCCCTTCACACGCATGCTTTTCAATAAAAGGGGCACGCCACATTGCCATCCCGTTCTACACTGACAATAGGACAGTTTGAAGTTTGTTATATTGTTAAAAAAACCCTGTTAATTCAACCAAGTGAACGTGTAAATTTGTGGGAAATTATGCTTTTGATTCAATAGCAATCCTGTGTTTCTGGCTAGATTGAACAGCAAGGCGTTAGTTGAAATCCTTTACTTGTTCAATGATCAGCCCTGTAAAAGATCTGAAATATGCTCAGAAAAGCATTGCACAATAAATGTGTGGAATATTCTTTGAGCTGTAGCTTTTGTTTAAATGGCTTTAGACAGGCTTTAGCACACTGGTTTATGATCTTTTGTTCCCATTACACCGTCCTCGAGTCAGGGGTTTGGAATGCCAAATCCAACCTTGCCATGTCTCTGTATATTGTAGATTTGCATTAAGTACATTGTGTCTGGATCAAATAAAAAGAATGTAATTAAATGAGGAGGCTTGAATTTCAGCAAAGAGTTTGATTTGCTGCTGTTATTGGCCTACAGCGAGAGTGCATCTCAATCCATGTGGGCCAAGCTGGCATTCAGATAGGTAACGCGTGCTGGGAGCTTTTCTGTCTGGAGCATGGTGTTGGACCTGATGGTGTGCTGCAGGAAGCCACATCAATGTCCTATTCCCGTCAGGACCCTTTCAACACCTTCTTCAATACAGGCAGCTCAGGCCATCATGTACCCAGGGCCATATTTGTGGACCTGGAGCCCACTGTGGTGGGTAAGCAGCCATTTTAACTGTCTTTCCTCTCTTGCTTTGTGTGTATGTGCAGCGTGAGTGCATCTCCATCCACGTGGGCCAGGCTGGTGTGCAGATTGGCAATGCATGCTGGGAATTGTACTGCTTAGAGCATGGTATCCAGCCTGATGGCAATATGCCAAGCGATAAGACCATTGGTGGCGGGGACGACTCCTTTAACACTTTCTTCAGTGAGACTGGCTCTGGAAAGCATGTGCCACGAGCTGTGTTTGTGGATCTGGAGCCTGCTGTCATTGGTAAGTTGGTATGAGCAGTGGTAGAGGAAATGGAAATTAAATGCCATAAATCAGTCTTTCTGTATTTTCTTACAAATTAACGTCAAAATCCCTTTGTAAAATAGTAAATGAGTGTGATTAACTAAACTTGCAATTGGTCTGTTGCAGATGAGGTGAGGACTGGCACCTACAGGCAGCTTTTCCACCCAGAGCAGCTCATCTCTGGGAAGGAAGATGCAGCTAATAATTATGCCCGTGGCCACTATACTGTTGGCAAGGAAATCATTGACATGGTTCTAGAGCGTGTCCGTAAACTGGTAAGTCCAGAGAAAATGCATTTTAGGATTGTTACTACTTGGGTTTCACTTGTAATTTTTGGGATGTAAAGAATTTTTTTTCCCCTTCTCGGCTGCATTTCGATTCATAGACTGACCAATGTACTGGCCTCCAAGGATTCCTGATCTTCCACAGTTTTGGTGGAGGCACTGGTTCAGGTTTCACTTCCTTGCTGATGGAGCGCCTGTCTGTTGACTATGGCAAGAAATCCAAGCTGGAATTTGCCATATATCCAGCACCTCAGGTCTCTACTGCTGTTGTGGAGCCATACAACTCCATCCTCACCACACACACCACATTGGAGCACTCAGACTGTGCCTTCATGGTGGACAACGAGGCAATCTACGACATCTGCCGTCGCAACCTGGACATCGAGAGGCCAACATACACCAACCTGAACCGGCTCATTGGCCAGATCGTGTCCTCCATTACAGCGTCCCTGCGCTTCGATGGAGCTCTCAATGTTGACCTGACCGAGTTCCAGACCAACTTGGTGCCATATCCTAGAATCCACTTCCCCCTGGTCACCTATTCTCCAATCATCTCAGCTGAGAAGGCCTACCATGAGCAGCTGTCTGTTGCTGAGATCACAAGTGCCTGCTTTGAACCTTCCAATCAGATGGTGAAGTGTGACCCACGCCATGGCAAGTACATGGCCTGCTGTATGCTGTACCGTGGAGATGTGGTGCCTAAGGATGTGAATGCTGCCATTGCCAACATAAAGACCAAACGTTCTATCCAGTTTGTGGACTGGTGCCCAACTGGATTCAAGGTGAGGGAATGGTGGTATGGTATATTGCTTAGTATAAAAATCTGAATTAGAAGTGGATTTATATTTTCAATGGAAATTTATTTGGTTATTTTCTATAAGCAGAATTGGTTAATGGAATTTTGTATGAAATTTGACCTTTTCAAATGTCCCTCACCCCCAGGTCGGCATTAATTACCAGCCACCTACAGTGGTTCCTGGAGGAGATCTGGCAAAGGTGCAGAGAGCCGTGTGCATGTTGAGCAACACCACGGCCATCGCTGAGGCCTGGGCACGTCTGGACCATAAGTTTGACCTGATGTATGCCAAGCGTGCGTTCGTGCACTGGTACGTGGGTGAGGGTATGGAGGAGGGTGAGTTCTCCGAGGCCAGAGAGGATCTTGCCGCTCTTGAGAAAGATTATGAAGAGGTTGGCACAGAGTCTGTTGAAGATGAAGAGGAAGGAGAAGAGTATTAATCTTCAGGAATTTAGTGGTAGAAGCACTTACCTCTGTCAGCTTGTCCCAAAAGGGAAGGGAACTAACGTCTGTCTTTTTTTCCATGTTTGTTATTGTTAGTGCAAGTCATTCCATTTACATTTCTTTTCCAGAGTTCAAGTAATTGCTGAATTACCAAAGATAATTTGGTTTTATTTGGCATTGTTCTTAACACTGCTACCTGTCTACATGGGTATGTTTCTACCAGCTGTGCAATGTTTCTGAATAAATTCCCTTTGAATGATGTGGGGTTTTTTTTGTTTTTAAAAATCTGGAATCTTCTAAACAAGATTAGACAAGTCTAGTTTTGCTGTACTGTCTATGGCTGCACATTATTTGTCACACAACTCCAATGAAGATAGTCATTCATGTGGCACTGTTTAATAGCTAGCAAAGTGCAGAACAGGTACTTCATATGCAAGTAAACGCAACTGTTAAGGTACAGACAGTATGTAGCTACAAATGCATTTATACCAAAATGTGCACACACTACACTCCTTCATTTAAAAGATGTTAACATCAATAAAACTTCAAGCATGGACACATCCTTGTGAAATGACCCAATGTTGACTGACCTACCTCACTCTGCAATATACCAAAAATGAGTGAGTTAAGCTAGTGTTTTTGAAAGACCTTTCCATGTACATCACAAAATGAACTTGGTATTACTGCTTGGTAGCAAGATTGAAATTCAGCTAGTCAGAATCCTCATATATGTGCATTTCAATAGCTGGAGTCAGTAAGTGACGGCCTCTTCTGTTCCAGCTCAACAAGTGCAAAAAAAGTATTAAAACAGGACATCTGTACTTGTTCATCTAGAAGCTTTGTTAATTTGCAGACAAAGTGAAATAGTGATCTTTCACAGTGAATTTTATGAACCCATAATGAAGTTCACCTTTCATATGGAATCATAGTGATGTCCTACCTAAAGCCAAGATCATTTTAAATCAGCAAAGGTACAGTGTTGATGCAGGTATCAAAATTGTATAAAACACTTAAAAACTACAAATCATGGACAACTCTAGGCATAAATGTGAATGGTGAGTTATGCTGGCAAGTAGGCTGCAACCAAACAATGATTTTCCATTTGCCACACCAGATTCCATCTTTTAATCACTTGATCTTGGATTTAATAAACTTGTGTGACTTATACTTGGATGGATTGAAAATCTGCACCCACACTGGCTTTTTTCAGATATAAGTGGACACAACTGCCCTATAAAAACCTGTTTATTTGGGGGATGAGGTAACTTAAGGACGACTTCTTGGAAGATTATGAGTTCAAATCCCAGGTCCACCAAGCTGGACCCCTGTGCATGGCCCTTAATCCTCAACTGCTCAGGTGTATAAAATGAGATAAATTGTTAGTTGCTTCAGATACCTGGTGTCTGCCAAATGCGAGATATGTAAATGTAATGTAATGCAGTTTCTCCTGGCCAGGGACACTGGGTGAGAGAGAGACATACTCTGAATTGGGCACCATTCCAGAAAATGCTTCCATTAAAATCACTTTAAGCATCCAAAAACTCTTAAGGGATTTTATTTCGAACTGAGATAGGAAAAAAAAAATAACGAAACAAGGGAAAATAGTACAGTATACTTTGTGCAGTATACATTGGTTTCACGCATCATACAACATCATTACTTGCTTTTTGAAAGGGTCTGAGTTTCACTTCCGCCTTTGCGGTCTGAGTATCACATTAACGGTTATTCATATCCTGCAAGACCATCAAAGTGTTTGTGTTTATTAAGAAACGCTAAAGGTTATGTCTCTTAGCTCACCCTGCATTGGGCTACATGATAAAAACGCATCAGATCTAGCATGTATTTTATTCATTTCGGGGTTTTTTTTCCGCGGACATTATTAGGTTTCTTTAAAACTCCTATCTGCTCTTTTTTTCAGTGTTTGACTACAGGACCCTCCCAGTCCACTACATCAGTCTCATAGTAAGAACCGCGTCCAATCAGCGGCCTCGAAGGGTCTATTTAAAGAACTAGTCCCGGTCACCGTGAACTGTCACCTGGACGTATTCATCCGCGCGAGTAAACGCTATTATAGTGTGTGAAGATAATTGGCTCAGATTAATGAATACAACTCCACGGGCTGCGATTGCGTCACTTCTAAAAGAATTAGGTCATTTTGTCACTTTAATGAGATACATGCACTTTCAATTAAAATGTGTATCTTGACTGACTTACACAAAATTCCACGCATATCATTTAATTATTTTTTTTGATACCTAGCCTGTTTTTAACCAGGAACTTTGGGGTAATGCCCCATTTTTATTTTATATATACATGTTTGTTTGTTTGTTTGCTCAAGAAAACGTAGTTTGTACCGCAACGTGGCTCATCTCCCAATTAATCTGAAGTTTGCTTTAAAAAAAAAACCCCGGTAACAAATACATGTAGAGTTTTCTTTTTATTTGACTGAACATTTTTACATTATACGTCACAGTGATTTGAAATATGTTGGGTAACAATTATGGATCATGTTAGATAACATCTAATGTGTAAAACAAAGCCTTAATTCTTCTTGAAATTGTGAATCCATTATGTCGTTTTTTACATATGTAAAAAAAAACATCAACAGACGGTAAAATTACATATACTTGAAATGTCTGATTAAATACCGTATATTAAGGTTTGTGGGATGATTTGTGTGACTTGTCGGATTGCTAGGTATCTAGTTTTTTAGGCGGATGTGGTAACTGCCTAAGAGCAATCTTCTCAGTGTGTGTTTGACTGAGCCAGCCATCCTGTGTTGATACTGATTGTTCGAGTAAGTAGGAATCAGGCACGGGAGTATCAGAGCAACGCCGATCGCAGTGTCCGATCCTAACACCTGTCTGTCCCGACCGAGCGACCCCCGTCTCTCTGGATCTGGACCATGAGCCAGCCTCGGCCGGACGAGTTTAAGCCGCCACCGGAGTGCCCGGTCTTCGAGCCCAGCTGGGAGGAATTCGTCAATCCATTCGCGTTTATCAATAAGATTCGACCGATCGCGGAGAAAACAGGGATCTGTAAAATCCGACCGCCGCCGGTGAGTGTCGAGAGCTTGATGCACCGAGCTACGGCTGCTCCATAACCGCGGTTTCGATATTTAATCATCGGCTCCGGTAGTAGTTAGCAAGCTTGGGTGCTCAATTTAAAGGGAAAATTTTCAACATGGCGGCCCCGTGACAGCACTAGCTAAACCAGCTGTATTGCTTTGTGTGCTTGATCTATAAGGATCTGGTTGTCTCGGCTAGTTACAAATTCATTCAGCGCAAATACACCAATAACTAAACTGATACACAACGGGAAATGGTTAATGTGTTAAAGTAGTACATTTTAAAAGGTAGCTAACTTGCATGTGAGAATAGCTAGGATGAATGCAAGATGCTGTGACTGGCTAGCTAGATTGTTTGCCTGCTAGTTATGGGCTTAGAGAAAATAACTACTCTGGCCATGCTAGCTATCTTCCTAAAGCTTATGTTAGCTAATGCAACGAAAACTTTAAGGCACAGCGATTTTCTCTGCATTTTCCGGTTGCATTGCTATCATTTGTTTACCAATAATTGCGTGTGAGACGCCAGGTGAAGGCAATATTTGTTGCGTTATATTGTTCGGCTCACGATTGGCACCAAGATAGCAGGACTGAAATCGACGCATGTTCTAGAGAAACCGGGGGGGGAGTAGTTAGATGACCGATACGCGACAAAGTTGTCCGAATGTTTCAGAGTTTCAAGATCTTGAGGATTTCACATTTTGATCGCTAAGTGTGACTAGTAGCCGGTTTGAGGATTAACCAGGAGAGCCGAAGATGCAAAGTGGTCCAGTAACCTAACCTACAGTAGATTCAGCTAGTGATCTTATTGATCTATTTTGAAGGAAACCCGTTGTGTTCCAAATGAAACGTTCCGTTCAACAATGTTGTGATTAAAAGCGACACTTTCGATTCGTTTTCTCCCCTACGTTGCTAATTTATTGTGTAGTCCTGGTTGTATATAAATGATCATACACACATACTCTCCCGTATTGAAAAGGGCCACATGGCGAGCTCCTTTACCGCATCACTGTGACATTGAATTTGGCCTCAAGGATGATACTTTTGTCAGTGATCTAGAAACCGACACGTTTAAACACGGTTAAAGATGAATAAAATCTTTGGATTCTGCTGTTTTGTTTTTAGCTCCAGTTCGATTTCTTTTTTAAATACACAATCTTAGAACTGGATGCGATATAAAATGGCAGTGCATGAACCACATCAACTGGAGTATTGGTGGTGCGTGTGTCTATACCGTGTTCTCTAAAAACTTCTGTAAAATAAATGGTGTGTTGATTTTGGTTTAAGAGGGCTGAAGGCTGTATAACGACTTCACAAACACTTCTTTTTTCCGCCATTTCAGGTTTTAAGTAGGCATTTCAGATAAAGGAAGCGTTGAAATTACAGCCAATGTAAAGGTTTTCTGTCGTGTGTGTGAGTGAATAAAATAATACTCGTAGATCGGATTACACAATATGGGAGCTACGTGACGTGTCTCACGCCACAAGAAAGTGAAAACGCGTGAGGACAAAATGTGAGCATTTTCATTAATCAGGATTGATACCGTCATCGTGATGGCGAATCTAAGGTATACAAATAGGATGGTACTTTTTTTTTTCTTTCTTTTTTTTTTTTTTTTTTACACGAAAGCACAGGGCGCATTTTGGGCAACTGATTACAAATTTACAATTATACAACAATACAGAGTCATAGACGTGTAGTATTTTGTTTCTCCCCCCTCCTTCATTCAGCCTTCCCAAGTCCTTCCGATTTTTCCATCGTTCGTTGCTATACGGTTTTTTATTTATATATGTATACATATATACATATTTATATAACTTGAACGCGAAGGCACACGTAAACAGATAACACAGAATGGCGTAAAGCCGACTCTGGCATCTTATATACACGTATTAAATGTGATAATCATTGTGAATCCTCAGTGAAATAGTGCCACGACATGAAGCCATAGTGTGCTGTTTGTTTTAGGTGAATTTATGGTTACCGTGCAGGCCGTGTTCACTTCAGCCGTCCTCCATGTTGCCTTTGTGGAGTGTGTGTGAGTGTACTACCATCTGGCCATTTTGTGGGTCTGTACCACAACTGTTGTGAATCAAATACGGGTAAAAATGAAGGCTATTTTAGTGTTTATCCCCCCCCCCACCTGTTATTTACCAAATTTGTCTGGATGAAAGTGTATTGGGGCGAGTACGCAAGTTTGCTGTTGATTTTTAATAGGAATTGAGGCACATTATTTATTTCATGTGTACATAGTAGACAGATACATTGTGTTCACGTTCTTTGTTGTTTTAATGTTACTTTCCCAGCTGTCTTGTATTAGTATCTCAAAAAACATTTTAATATTTATATATATATATATATATATGTTATTACCTACCCACAATGAATTAATAGCCAGTGTTTACCAGGCATGTGTATGTGTGACAACACCCATATGAATCACTGTCCAGAGCCGTACTGTCATAGACTTTATAACTTTACATAAACAATTACTGTAGCACCTTTAATCTACTTAATAATTGAATCTGGTTTTAAAATAAAAATGATTTACAATCGGACAAACCTCGATGTGGTGTGCAAATTATTAAACGGTGAAAGATTCAATTCTGATATGCTTGTCTTGAAGACATACACAAGTGACGTCGTAGCAAGTTCACTATGGTATCAACCATCTTAAAACCATTATAAAATTGTACATTTTATATTGTTCACACCCTGCCGTGTGTGTATATGTGTCTCTATAGGCAGTATTAAGCTGGGGATTGTTGCGCTATGGCTTGGTTTTTGGAAAATAAAAAGGGCCAAATGGGGATGTGGGTTGATGTGTGGGTGCTGATGGGGGGGGGTAAATGTAGGGTAAATGTCTTCTATCATTCTACAGAATAATCAGTGCGATGAGAAGACTTCCTTTTTGAGGCTTTCATGTTCTGTTAGTTTGACTAAAATTGCAAGTGAGGCTACCGTGGATTCGTTTAGGCCAGTAACTGTAGGCGTGTAAGGCTCATTGTCAGCATTGTAAGATTCTCCATGTCCTTTCTGCACTGTTTAACAGCAGATGATCTAGTTTATGCTTAGGCAGAGGAAGTGGTTTTGCAAATCGTTCACCTACGTGGTTACAAAGCGGAAATGTAGAATTATGTTGTGTCTCAAAGTACATGGTTTTAGCGGGTAAGAAATGTAGTCTTTAGGACAACACGTACACAAAAGGTGTTACTTGCCATGACTGAGTTCCCCTCTCATTCAATTCAGTTATAATGACTGAACCATTCATCTGTATTCGTATTGGATGTTGTTTATTTATAGCAAATCATATGCGCGTAGGCATGGTTAGTGATCAACAGAAAGATTTTATAGGAAGCGATTGCTGTCACTTAAATGCTTGAAACTGAAACGAGTTCATGCTGTGCTTTTCCAGTTATTCCAGTTTTTATTTTTGGATCATTGTTCTAATAACAAGAACCAAGATCAAGTTGGTGCTTTCACATGCATTTAAATTCTCATTATGCTTCCACATGAAAGATCATGAGGCCCATTAATATTTTTTGTATATCACATTAGTTGGATACATTTCATGTAATTTCCTTATTAGATCAGTCTCCTGCTGTCATTTATTGCAGTTTGCAACCCTAAAGGGCCATTTGTTTGGTGTGCTCACTACAGAACCCTCCCCACATGCTGCATATCAATATGGCTTTTCACATGCAGACTAATGCAGGAATGTTGGGTCTCGTTGCCACGTTAAAACCATATGAGAAAGAGAACCTGAACTGATGCTGTGCAGAATGGACCCCAGCCCCAAATCTTTATGCAATGTATTATTTCATTGTAAATGAACAAAGGTGCAATGAAAAACAACACATTAGCTGCAGTACTGACATTTCTTGATCCTGAGGTGTGTTTGAAAGCCTAAATTAATAGCAAGCTTCAGGTAATTGGGACATTTGTGAATGCTCTCGACTTCATAATTGGCTAAATTACAATGTTACATGAATAACAGCATCAAAATGTGTTTTTTTTTTCCTTTTTATTATTGCACATTAAGACCCTGCAATGTATACTGTCTACACTGTAATGTACTATATTTTTAAGTGTTTTCTAAGTCACAATAAAAGTACACTAAACTTAGATCATGTAACAAAATTTATAGCTAGACCCATGTTACTTATATCCAGGTATCTATCCTTTATGTTCAGAGGTGTTTAAATATGACAGAATTTATGGGTAGATTGTGCTCTAAAAAAATAGAAAGAGTAACTGCTGCTTTCTAATCAAAAGCCCCACATTTGGATTTGGCACTGGTTTCATCGAAGAAACTGTTAAACGATTCCTTAGAGAAGCCGAGCAGAAAAAACACCTTGTGCAACAGTAAACTGGTAACGTTTTTTTTTTTCCCTTTTTTGTCTCAGTCGAGTAGGCTTGTGGAAGGCCTGCTGTGTAACCAATGGCATAATACAGTTCAGCTCAACAAGAGACTTGGTTATTTGTTAAAATGTAAAATAAGGATCATAGTACTATCACACAGAAGAGATACGCTCTGTGTAGCACCATTAGTATGCTTCTGTAACCGAATTATATATAGAGTTGCTGTTGCCATACTAAATATGTGTGTATTGTAATGGCTCTGCAGTGGGGGAAAAAAACAACAATATGGCCATTTTGGCACGTCTGGTATTGAGAAGTGTAAAAACTCAGCAGCAACTTGAATGTTTCACACTTAAATAGCATTTGCTGGTTGAAACGTTGAAATGCTTTTGGTAGGGACAACAGTTGCTACATTTGACTTTGTGTTTGTTTAGTTAAATTCACTTATGTTTCTGTTTGTCTGCGCTCAGGACTGGCAGCCTCCATTTGCATGTGACGTTGACAGACTTCATTTCACTCCACGGATCCAGAGGCTCAATGAGTTAGAGGTTAGTTCACACCCAGCATTTGTGTTAGGTTGCTGGGGTTTTGGAGTGTGGGTGGTTGGGAGTGTATAGGGGGGAGGTGGTTTTGGGGAGGGGAGTTTGGATGGGTTTATCTTTTCATTTAAGATGGTTCAAGGAATCACAGGGAGGCATTAGGCATTACCACTTTCAATTAGAGAACCCCAGTCAGCAGAACTGGGTTCTTTTCAAACCTCACCTGCTCTTCCATATCAAAGGAAGCACAGTTCAGCAAAAAGAAATTGGTTAATCATTATCATTATGTATTTATTGTCTAGACAATTCCTGTTTTTTCCTCGTTGCCCCCACCCATTACCCTTTTCTGTTGCTCCCCTCTGTTTTCTCTCTCCCAGGCACAGACGAGGGTCAAACTCAATTTTCTGGACCAGATTGCGAAATTCTGGGAGCTTCAAGGATGCACTCTTAAAATTCCACACGTAGAGCGAAAGATACTAGATCTATACCACCTAAACAAGGTAAGGCCATTAAACCCACAGCTAAGAGATGAATGTTTTTAAATCAAGTACTGCAACAGGTCTTGTGCTATTGAGGAAAAACTGTCCTTTATTCTGTCCTAGTCAGTAATACGATAGAAAAAGTTTGCATTCAGTAGTCCAGGAGTGTATATGACTGTGATACCTCTGTGTCTCTTTCTGCCACTGCTTAGCTGGTTTCAGATGAAGGAGGTTTTGATGCCGTATGTAAGGATCGAAAATGGACAAAGATAGCCATGGCAATGGGCTTTGCGCCTGGTAAAGCAGTAGGCTCACATCTGCGTGCTCACTACGAAAGAGTCCTCTACCCCTACAACCTCTTCCAGTCTGGGACCAACCTGCTGGTGTGTACACACTGTATTATCCTGGAATTCTAACCATTTAATATGTCAAGGAACTGAATTCTTTACAGATCCACTAATATAATCCAGTGATCCAGAATTTAAGGTTATTCAAGAGGCCAGACATCTAGCTTTCTCACTTAATATACAAGCTATATCATACATGGCATCCAACATACGACGGTCTATTTTCCATTAGCTCAGCTATGTTATGAGACAAGAATGTGAATATTTATTTTTTCAAAGTTTTAACCAAACATGGTGACAACAAAACAGAACACTTCTCACAAACTCTGGTGCTTTAAAAAGGCTGCTGCTTTTGCGTGAAGTTTGCCAGAGATGGATTATACAGGATTTCTAAATGATGGAAAGCAGTGGCTTGGGTAAATGACTAGCAGATGTTTTTAATTAGATTGCATCATATATTTAGATGCATCCATATGGCAGATGCATTTATCCTGAATGACTTACAGCTGAGGTAGAAACTCAGTTCAAACCTAGAACTGTTAAAGGTTTGCCCTTTCCTGGGAATCCTGGGATTTGACCATTACAGTCAAGTAATGCAAGTTTTAATATTCTAAGGATCAGCTGCAGGTTTTAAGTATCATGATATCATTGCATTGGCATGGATTTGGTTTAACCAAGGACTCCAAAAGTCTTTCTGATTCAAATTTCTAATGAATGGCTGCTGTAGTTGCCAAACAATTATTTGCTTGTTTCTAACAATTTATTGCTGAATTAAAAAAAATTCCTAGTAATCAGAAGGCTATTTTACTTTATCTTTCTATATAAAGCATGACTGACATCCAGTCTTGGGTGCCATTAGAAATGACTATAGGGATGCAATAGGTTAGGAAAACAACATCAAATGCTTAAAGGTTAAAGAAAATCACAGGAACAGAATAGATGAATAACATGTCTGTGGTTCGAGGTTATAGATGACTTTGATATCAGAAACCAGAGTAATGAGCAAAGGGTAAAACAAATTTGCATCAGTTCCATTGTTAATTGGATTTCAGAAGTGAAAATGCAGTTTATTTTTCACACATCATCTCAGCTTATTTACACATCACAGTGGTTGTGGGTTTGACTGTGGGAACTAGGCAACTACAAATGAAACACCTCAGATACCTTGTGCTGCAAACCCAGGCCAGAGTTTTAGAAGAAAACCTTTAGCGGAAACTGATGCGTAGCTTTTATATTTTAGGCGTTCAGAATGAATCTTTAGCCAGGTGGAAGGTCTGCTCCTTAAATTGTGTGAGTTCAAACATTTAATTCTAGGAGTTTTAAACACATTGGCCCAAACATAAGAGTGGCTTTGCTTTGACAAGAAAGGTCATGTCTAGAGTAAACACTGCCTGTTTTATCTTATCAAGATTTTTTTTTGGTGTTAAACTCATCCTGGAGATCTTTATCGGTTCTAATTGTGCTGTGTTCTGGTGCAAAACAAAAACATACAGTTGGAGTATCTGGTGTGATGTGTTGATCTTGAATTAAAATGTCTTAATTTGTTTTTATTGGCAAGAAAGATCCTCTTCCAACATGCCCCAGAAATATTTGATGTCTCCACAAGGAGAGACCTCTAATTGGATGTTTGTGACCTCTGTGAGTCTGAGGTCACCTAAATTCTTGTATAACTCTTGGCACGTTCTCTTGCCCAGGCTCCAGAGATAGCAGCCAAACTGATGAGTTTCGGGGCTGCTCCTGAGCTGGAGAAGGTATGTCTGATTTTTTGATATGGGA
This sequence comes from Hemibagrus wyckioides, assembly GCF_019097595.1. Taxonomy (NCBI): domain Eukaryota; kingdom Metazoa; phylum Chordata; class Actinopteri; order Siluriformes; family Bagridae; genus Hemibagrus; species Hemibagrus wyckioides. The sequence goes on along the minus strand of NC_080714.1, from coordinate 20,464,240 downwards.
CCAAGCAGTTCTAACATCAGCTCATTTGGGGGTGGGGGGTGGGGGGGGTACTGTAAATAAGTTTGGTTTTCTTCTGTGAAATATCTAACTGGGGGAATTGAAACAAAAACACTGAAACTGGGGTTTTTAAAAGCTAGAGCCTAAACAAGTTGCATCAGTTCTTATATTCCTAAACCACTAGTAAACTCTTCTAACCATATTCTTAACAGATCTCAATGTCTTCTTCCTGTTTCACTTAGGATCATCTTTCTCTTTCATTTTGTTTGCATGTTTTGGTGTCTGGTGGTTTTTTCTTTCCCCCTGAAGCCCAACATTGTTTCAGTTTATCATGGAGGCGGGCTAGTATTTATGTAATCGGTCTATCTTGACCCCTCAAAGTTTCCAGATCACCCCACCACCACCACCACCACCACAAACCCCCACACACTGTGATGCCAAATGCCACACTTCAGTAGAATGTGATGGATGAAGAAGCAGAACATTGAGCATTGTTAGTTTAGGCGTTTCACTCCTAGTTTGTACGCATGTTCATTTGCTAGAGTCTGAAACAGTAGATATTTGTGTGACAGTGTGTCTTTTTCATTTGGTCTGGTCGGTTTCACATTCCACTGCTTTACAAATGCAATAAAGTATTAACATGTGAGTGTTCTTTGATTGGAATTTGGCATGGTGTGAATCCGTCACTGCTTCTTATTTGTTCTAATTGAGTGATTTTTTTTTTATTAGAGAACAGATAGATTACTATAGTTGTTTACTCAAGGTTATAATATGCACTAGTAGGTTTATATTTGCAGTTATTTATAAAATGCTGAAACCCATACTTTAGGTACAGTTTGACATGCAACATGCATTAATGGGGCCAGTTCTAATGAGATTATTCCTTGCAATGAACTATTCCTTAAAATGAACTTAAAACGTGTTAAAGAAACACAAATGTGTGCTGATCTATGTGCTCTAGAAATAATAATTTAATAATAATAATATTTAGTTTTGTTTTCAGAATCTTCTACAGCCTGGTTCATTTTAATACATTAAATATGACACTTCCTAGTCCCTTTTTTTTTTCATTATTTTGGTGCAGACCTCCATAAAACTGCGTTCACTTGGATGAAGACTGAGGTGCCTGATTTGTGTGCAGTTATTTGGTGCATATCCAAGTACAGATATAGTGTTTATATTTACCAAACCAGCCAGAATAAAGAAAATGTATGATGCATGAAAGCCCCTTTAACTTCTCCACCTCATCATTTACTACACCCTTGCTTGCTTGCTTGCTGGCTTTCATTTCCCTTTGAGCTTTGTATGTTACAGTAGGGAATATGCTTTTAAACATAACAGCTGTTACCTCTTTCTCTTACCCCCTTTCCTTTCCTTTGTGAAAAAGATCCCTCTGGGTTAAGCACTGCAGAAGCACCCCACCCACCCCCCGTTTCCTCTTTACTGTGTATTCCAACTGATAATCTGATAATAGCTAGAGACACTCCTACCAAGCTCATTTGGATTCGGGCTAATTTGCATGGGTTGGATCAAGAGGAGGGACAGATACAGATAAAGCTAGAGGCTGTAAAAGAAAGTATAGTCCTGTGCTGCCATGTTCAAGTTAAGAGTGGTGTCAAGACCATTTTAATCCAACATTAGTCCCATCTTATTGATTCATTTATATGTCTGTTATATTTAATATGTAGCTACACAAGAGAGGAAGTTAAGATTGGACCAGTTGATGCATGTAAAAGGTTAAAGAAGCTTTGAATCTCTACATTCGAATGTGACCACTTGCAATTAACACCGTTTAGAGACCATGATTTTTTTTTTTATCTGGTCTTTAGCTACTTTGGGCTTGGTGGATGTTTGGTACCAATCTTCATTCATAGGAACCCATTCCTTTTTTTATATAAATATACAAGGAGCATTTCTATTAACAGAATTTTCCTGGGTAGCATATTGCAGTTGCATATTGGGTAGTGTTGCCAACTTGTATCTCCTGGGTTCCTGGTTCTTGTCTTTGTAGTGTTTCAAATGTTCTGTCTATGTCTGTGTGGCTTTCTTCTGGGTTCTCCTGGTTTCTTCCTACCCTCTGAAACATGCTGGGGGTAGATTGACAGCTATAAATGTCTGTAGGTGTGAATGACTGTGTGGGTGTGTATGGGTGAGAGAGAGAGAGAATGAATGAGAGTGATGTCCTTTCATGGAATAATGCATATTTCCAGTTGTTCCTGGGACAGACATCCACTGCAACCATGACAAGTGATTAATGAAGATGAATGAATGACCGCTTCTAAACTTTCTAACAAAATGTTAAAACAATAATAAGCTCTATTCTCTTTCACTCATCTCCTGATGCATGCTCTTGTCTTATCTCTGCCAACACTATTGCTGAAATATGTGCTAATCCTCTTTTTGACAGTGAGATGAGTCATGATGCAGATACCCAGGAGTCTTTTTACATCTGCTGTTTTTACCAGTTAATGCCCTCTATGGGAGTGGAAATAATTACAAATCTATTTTCGCTGGTACTTCTTTGTGGTTGTACCTTAGACGTCAATGTATTGAATTTCCAATCATATCCGGTAATGAACTGCTAGTAGTGCATAACCTTTCATTTCTGAAATGGTTGCAGTGCCAAGAGATGTACTACAAATGTCCTACAGTGCAGCTAATATGCATTTGTACGAGTGAAATTTATGGGACTGTCTTCAAAAGGTGCTGGAAGTGGAAAAGGAAGTAACTTTTATTATTTCATCCGCAGTTCGTTCAGAAGCCCCCCCTCCCAGAAAATGGTGATGATAAAGAATATAAACCTCACGATCTGGTGCAGAGGCAAAAGGTGCAGGTGCAACCCAGTGATGCATGCACACCTGCCAGGAGAGCCAAGCGGATGAAAGCTGAGGTAGATCAAGCGATTAATACACACGCATATACAAACTTTACCTCAGGACTCATTAACCACATTCTCAACACTGTTGTTGAGCTATAATTACTTGTATTACAAATAAACCCAACAAATCATCCTTCCTGTCTTGCTTCCTTTTTAGTCTGACTGTGGGAAGTCAGAGGGGTGTGCCGGAGGAGATGCGAGCGAGAGCAGGCCCAATCTCAGGAGACGGATGGGCTCTTTTGTTGCCAAACCTGAACCAGGTGAGCTGCTGTTTCTGCATACTATACAAGGTTATCATCACATGTCTTATCATGGTTTTTATCCTTGTCAATATAATTAATATTTGTATAGCACCGTTCACACACAAAATGCAGATGAAAGTGCATGATGAAGAAGTTAAAAAGATGATCTAAATCAATTAGAGGACATAAAAAGCAATAAGATAGGATGGATAGAATACTTTCATGAAAATGATAGATTATATTAGAATGGTCCTTTATTTATTTATTTATTTTATTTTTATTAAAATGTTTTCCTTTGCACATATCTCAACCAAAAGTAAAGATATAGCATTTTTAAATCTGCTTCCCCAGCGAAAATAACATCTAAAGATTTTAATTCCTATTCAACCGAAAGATGCTCTGCCTCCCTCTACATTTATAACCAAATTTACTTACAGTTTGAAATAATTATATGTTCATAACAGGTATTTGCTGTTTCTGCATCATCCCCGTCAGTCTCTATCATTATCTGAGATTTTGTTTTGGCATCCTTTTTAAAAAATCTGACAGATATTCCTCCTTATTGTTCAGGATCAAGAAGTGCCAAAAAGTGAACATTATTTATGTGAATTAGTTACATTACGCAAGAGCCGATTTTAAAGACAAGCTCTTTTGTGTTGTGTCAACAGTAAAGGAAATACCCATTCAGATTAAACAGGAGCCTGTGGAGAGAGAACTGCAAACTGAGCCGGAGAAAACCAAATCACGCTATAAGAAAATCGCTCCACAACCACCTGTCAGTGTAGTGAGTCTCCTCTTACAGCCTTTGTTTGATTTTTCTGTATGTCTTTTTACAACACCGATACCCTCTATTTCACCATCTCCCTTCTTTTTTCCTTTGTCCCATTTGTTTTACTTCTTACTCTAGGTGGACCTGTATGTGTGTTTGGTATGTGGGAGCGGCACTGATGAGGATAGGCTGTTGCTATGCGATGGCTGCGATGACAGCTACCACACTTTCTGCTTGATCCCGCCCCTTCATGATGTCCCTAAGGGTGACTGGAGGTGCCCCAAGTGTCTGGCGCAGGTGTGGGAAGCAGGGGATTGTCTAAAACCCTACTATTTCACTCACTAAACCAGGACATATCCTCATCTAACACTAACATCATGGTGATTGTGTCAATACAGAGCTTAATTACTTATGGCCTGCAAAGTATTAGCTTTGATTTATTATGATACACTGGTACTATACAACATAATCCAATACACAACAGTGGCAAATAACAATTGAATTGTGGTAAAATTACCACTGAGGTTATTTATAGCTTTTTAAATATTATTTTAAGTAATGATGGTGTTGTCTACTTTTTTTGTTTTATTTATATACATACATACAGACACGTACACAAACGCTATCCACTTTACTAGGGAAACCTTTACATCTGCTGGTTTATGCACTTATCCAATGTATAATGTCAAGCTTTTATGCATTGCTCTGCTGCCACATGATTGGCTAAAAATGGCATAAATGATATGTAAAGGGGTTCCTATTAAAGTGGAGTGTTTGTGTTAAACAGAGATACAGAACCACATACACTGCACATGAATCTTTCTACGGTGCATATGGATAGCTTTTGATACTAATGGTACTACAATAATTAAAAGATTGAAGAAAGTTTAAAAAGATTTTGATTTACTGATTGTATGTTTCTGTTACAGGAATGCAGTAAACCCCAGCAGGCATTTGGCTTCGAGCAGGCACGCAGAGAATACTCCCTCAAAACATTTGGGGAAATGGCCGACTCGTTTAAGTCGGACTACTTCAACATGCCTGTTCATGTAAGCTCTGAAATGTGTGGTCAGTTAGAAGTGATGCGTATTCAGTGACCTTGAAATTAGTAACTTATCTGTAAATATTTTGTTGCATTTATTATTATCTAATGTTCTTGTGTTTTTTGTTTTTTTTTGTGGCTGTGTATTTGTGCCTGTATCAATTTATAGATGGTGCCCACTGAGCTGGTAGAGAAAGAGTTCTGGCGGTTGGTGGGCACTATCACAGAGGATGTGACGGTAGAGTACGGAGCTGATATCGCTTCCAAGGAGTTCGGCAGTGGCTTTCCAATAAGGGGCGGCAAGTTCAAGGTTGCACCGCAAGACGAGGTAAAGTAAAGCACTGATACAAATACAGCAGCACAGTAATAGATCGAATTTCTAAGGAATGTACTTAAGAATGTCTCAAGTACTAAATCTAATCTCAGGGCTGGACAAATGAAAAAGAAATTCCAGACACTGGGTAGACGGGCTCAACACACATTAATTGAAATATCCATGTATGCATGTTTACATTATACTAACTACATTTCTGTAATTTGGCAGACGCTCTTATCAAGAGCAACTTGTATTTTATACAACTGAGCTGTTGAGGGTTAAGGGCCGTGCTAAAGGATTAAATCCCTTCTGATTAGTAGTCCAACACCATAACCACTAAGCTACCACATCCTTATTAACTATTAACCTTTTTTTAAACTGGAAACCTTTTTGTTCATACTTAGTACAAAGGTTCTCTCTTCTTAATAAAGTTTTTTTTTTCCTTAACACTTTTGAATAAAAGTAAAAATGAAAAGGAAATAACACATGCTTACATTTTTGGGTGTTATGATATTTTTGTCATGAGCACTTTTTAATGATCTGGATATATCCAAAAAAATATTAGATGATTTCTACAGTTTGTCATAGCTTTGTTGTGTTTGTGTTGTAGAAGTACTTGAGCTGTGGGTGGAATCTGAATAACATGGCAATGATGGCTCCATCTGTGTTGACGCATGTGACGGCTGATATATGTGGCATGACCCTGCCCTGGCTGTATGTGGGCATGTGCTTCTCCTCTTTCTGCTGGCATATCGAGGACCATTGGAGCTACTCCATTAACTACCTGCATTGGTAAATACCACTTTTTATCATGCTTTCAGTATGTCCTGAATATATTAAAGCAATTTAGTCAAATATATTGTTAGAACCATAGGACTTTGGTTATAAATCTTACATAACACCAAGTCACCTAAAATTCACTGACAGTATAAAATAGTGTAGTAAACATCTTGGAGAATGAGTTTTGTTGGCTTTGGCCTGGACCCCTGTAAGGGTTTTGTTCACACTGAAGAGCAGGGGAAATCCATTACTATACACTCAGTGGTGTAGGGCAAGTGAGTTATCTCTCAGTATGGAGACTTCGCTGTTTTTAAAATACTACACACTGATTTGTTCTTGAATGTATTCAGAGAATTTGTTGTGTTTCTTAATTCTTTGTCATTTTTCAAGTTGAGTTACTAAAAGTAATCCTTAGGATTCCACATGATGCGACTTCTACTGTTAAACCAACAGTATCATATCATTCAGCACTGAAGCTGAATGATATGATAAGACGATTTTCAGTAATAAGAGAATTATTCGATATTTGACTATACCACAGACTCCGTATGATTGATATGTGACCAACTTTGTTCAGAATTTTGGGAAGTATTAGAGGTATGAGCAAATCACTTTGCTAAAACTATTTTTTTTTTTTTACACACACAGACAGCTTGTCTCTTTTTGTCTCTAATAAAATCAGTTATGAAAAATAATATTCCATTTTTTTTTTGCCTTGAAACATTTTAGTAATTTCAGTGTTTGTACTCCACTAGTAATTACTTTTCTGACTCACCTTTCTTAATGGTTTTCGTCCATGTTGTTATAGCAAATGTCTGAAATCAAGAAAAACAAGACAGGGTTCAGTTTTGAATCAGATTTGAATGACTATTCAGGTGTGGCCTGAAAAATGCAGAAAGGTGCTTTGCCATTTTAAAATGCTGAAAATCTATAACTTAAGTAGGATTTGACAAGAATGGATTTGAACTACCTTTATGAATTTAGTTGAAGCCTGCTTTGTGAAAAGGATTACGCCTAAACATTTTCTCCACATACTCTGGTTATATTAGTTCCACCTGTCTTTGAGGAAAAAGTAAGGGATGATGATGATGATAAGAATGTGGTTTTAAGTAGTTGCTGGTTTTGTGTGTAGGGGAGAGCCTAAGACGTGGTATGGTGCTCCAGGATTTGCTGCTGAGCAGCTGGAGGAAGTGATGAAGAAGCTGGCACCTGAGCTATTTGAATCTCAGCCAGATCTCTTACATCAGCTCGTTACCATCATGAACCCTAACACGCTTATGGCTCACGGAGTACCAGTGAGTCTTGCTCACACACACTCGCGCACACACACACACACACTCTCTTTGAGGATCTTGCATCACACACACAAACTTTAACATGAACACATCTAGCACTCATAACCTCATATCTTTTTTTCACACCCATATATATATATATATATATATATATATATATATATATATATATATATATATATATATATATATATATATATATATATATATGTAACACATACACGTTAATAGTGCATCATATGTACCCACTAACACATACACCAAACCATCTCACACATGCAGATGACAGATCTCTGTCTCTCTTGCACATACACAGTCCTGTCTTTCTAATGTTGAATCTCTGTTTTAATCACTGAATTGTGCATAATTACACTTCACACTAATTGATTTTTTTTTTTTTTCTTCAACTAATCCTCTACTTTGTTTCTCAGATTTACAGGACCAATCAATGTGCAGGAGAGTTTGTCATCACATTCCCGAGAGCCTATCACAGTGGTTTTAATCAGGGCTTCAACTTTGCAGAGGCTGTGAACTTCTGCACCGTGGACTGGGTAAGAAAGATTTCTACCTCTCTCACACATTTCTATGTGATACTGGAGTATAATATTAATATTGGATAGATAATTGTTGCCCTTCTTTTTCTGTAGATGCCTTTGGGCCGTCAGTGTGTTGAGCACTACCGCTTGCTGCATCGTTACTGCGTGTTCTCGCATGACGAGATGATATGTAACATGGCTGCCAAACCTGAGAAACTGGATGTTGTTCTGGCTTCAGCCGTGCACAAAGACATGATGCTAATGATCAACGAAGAGAAGGACCTCCGAGAGCAAATCCGCAAATTGGTGAGAAAAGCACCAACAATTAAACAAGTGCTTGGGTTGCATCACTAACAGCCTGCTTGCTTAGTACCAGACTTTTAAACATTCCATAGAGAGTTAGTGTTTAAAACCCATTAGATGACCTTTAGGCTTATTTAGCAGTGTGTACAGTATGGTGTCTTTTTTGAAATATTTTTTTCATTTGCATGAGCCTTTCCTTTTTTCTTTTCTCTCTCTAGGGAGTGGTGCAGTGTGAGTTGTTTGAATATGATTTGCTACAGGATGATGAGAGGCAGTGTTTTAAGTGTCGCACCACCTGCTACCTGTCTGCTCTCACCTGTCCATGTCGACCATGTGAGCAGGTGTGTCTACACCACGCTCACCAGCTCTGCTCCTGCCCTGCCTCCAAATACACATTCAGGTAAGTTCGTCAGCCTATAATTTTATTCTACAACATATAAAGAGGAATTTAAAGAATCTGATGTTTGTTTCAGTCTCTGAAATTCATGGATGCATGATGGTTAGAAGGTTAAATGTTTTGTTGTTTTCTATTATTATTATCCTCTTTATATGTCTTTTTGTTATATCACAGGTACCGCTTCATGCTGGATGACCTCCTCCCCATGATGAATGCTGTGAAGCAAAGGGCTCTATCGTACGATGAGTGGGCGTCACGAGTAACTGAGGTCCTTGAGGCCAAACTGGACAAAAAGCGCAGTGAGTTTTGCTTAAGTGAATCGATTCAGATTGTACACTAGCACGGTGTTGGTACTTTTTCTGGACCCACTGCCAATGTTTAAGAGCCGAACAATATAATTACATGATGTGGGAGTTTAGTAATGTACTATGAATAATAACAGTTATGCAAGGTGTATCTTTTAAGAATAAAATCCAAATCGACATTCTGTTTAGTTCTCTACAAACAATTGACTTATGGTTATTTAATACATTTAATATTGCTGATTTTTAACAATAATCTTCAAAAGTTCCTGCAGTATTCTTTCTGTTTTTCTATTCATTGTTAAAGGTGGTCTAAAAAAAGACAGCAGACTAGGAACATTTCGGTTTATGAGACCAAAATGATTTTGCAGCCTGAGAGCTACATTTTTTGTGGTCAAAACTGGAAGGATTCCAGAATGGACACTAGCACCTTGTCAGTGAAAAAGGGCTACTAAACATCTGTTAATACCATTCATGAGCGGTTAAAATAATCACTGCATGGGTAGCCTTTATGTAAGTTGTTAAAAGTTAATAGTAAAACGTCTCAACAACGCTCTCTGTGCTCTGTTCCAGACCTGTCTGTGTTCCATTCCCTGCTTGAGGAGTCAGATAAGAACAGTTTTCCGGATAATGATCTTTTACGTCACCTGAGAGTGGTCACTCAGGATGCAGACAGATGCACGTCTGTAGCACAGCAGCTTCTCAATGGCAAGAGACAGACCAGGTATGTACACACACAGGCTGGTGAATTAGCTAAGCACTATCCCATTTTGCATTGTGTGAAGTGGTGGCATTGGTGTGGTCAGCAATGCATTTGTGTCTCATTAGGTATCGTGCTGGGGGAGGAAAAACTCAGAACCAGTTGACTGTAGAGGAAATGAGGTCATTTGTGCGTCAGCTTTACAGCCTTCCCTGTAGCCTAATGCAAGCACCATTACTGAAGGTAAAACACACACACACACATACACACCCTTGCCATATCCATTTGCTTCATCCAGCAAGATGAAGCAATGGCTAGATTTGCATATACAGGAAAATGTTTTGGCCAGTCGGAATGATTTTATTCTAGGTAAACAGATTATATGTACTTTAAACCCAACACATCTGAAAATTTAAGTTTACATGTTTAATCCAAAACATATGTATGGCACTAGATGTAGCTTCTTATCTGCACAATTGTAACTAACAGCTAACAGGAGAAGCATCATGATTCAAACATACAAGCTCAAAAGGTACACAAATAAATGTTTATTCTGCTGTATGAATTCTGAAATTCTAAAATGAATCATTTCCCTTCTTTAAAGAGACAGAAAGGTCATTCTGATGGGCATTTCTTTATTTTATATAATCTATATATTTAGGTGTTTATATGAAGAGTTTTATTTTCTTCTGATGTTTAATTGCCCTCTGTCGTCATCCTCTCTCTCTCAGGAGCTGCTGAACCGTATCGAGGATTTCCAGGCACACAGTGAGAAAGTTCTGTCTGATGCTGTGAGTGCAGATTCTGTAGTGGAGATTCAGGCCCTTCTAGATGAGAGCTCAGAGTTTGACGTGTATTTGCCGGAGGTTCCTCGGCTACGGGAGCGTCTAGAGATCGCCCGCTGGTTAGCAGCAGTGCGTTTGGCAGAGGAGTCGGGCAGCAGTACCCGTGGCCTCACTTTGGACACTATGCGGCAGCTGATTGACCGTGCTGTGGGGCTAACTTCCGATCCTGCGATAGAGCGTGCTATGGCTCGTCTGCAGGAGCTGCTCACAGTGTCTGAGCAGTGGGAGGAGAAAGCGCAGGAGCTGCTCAAAACCAGGTGGGGGCAGTATCGAGTCGCTTAAACCAGAATACACACCAGATTTCTTAGTGTTGCACTGAAATGCTGCATTTGCAACTCCATTTGCATTTGACTGGTGACTTTTTATTCACCAAGGGTCATCTGGGATTAAAAGTTCCAGTCATTTCTGTCTGATATATTTGTTTACTCATCTCCAGACAAGATGTAAATCAATTGTTCATCTCCCTTAGACCTCCAGAGAGTGTGGAATCTCTGTCTGCTATTCTAAAAGAGATTGAAGCTGTTCCTACATGCATGCCCAACTGTCTGTTGCTGCGAGACTCTATTACCAGAGCTACAGAGTGGCTGAAGGAGGCGGAGGCTCTGCAGGTAAAGCACATTGAGGAGCTTTCAAGCTGCATTAATGCAGGAATTTTATATTTATATATATATATATATATATATATATATATATATATATATATATATATATATATATATATATATATATATATATATATATATAAAAAAACAAAAAATTTAAAAAATATAACATTTTACAATATTTGGCATCTTTTAGTGTTTTTGCTCATATATTGAGGAGTGTGTGTGTGTGTGTTTTTAGTTGGGAGGGCGTGTCCCTGTGTTGGACACACTGTCAGACTTGGTGCTGAGGGCCCGAGCGATTCCTGTGCAGCTGGAGCCATTGGAGCGGTTGGAGGCGCTTGTTTCTGAGGTGCAGGCGTGGAAGGAGTCTGCAGCCAAAACCTTTCTCCTGAAAAACTCCCCTTTCACCCTGTTAGAGGTATACAAATCTCACAGGCTCTCAAAATTTTGCTGTTGTTGTCTTTGAAGGTGGTTGTTGGTGTGGTAGTTTTCTTTTAAATGAACAATATTAACATGACTTTCCAATATTCTAGCACACCTGCATTTTCTTCAGCCCATTTTCTATCCCACTGTCTGCAGGTGTTGAGTCCACGGTGTGAGGGAGGAAGCTCTCTCAAAAGAAAGATGAAGAAGACAAAGGGAGATGCAGTGTCATGTGGGAAAAAGAGAACAGGAAGGCTAGACAATCTCAGTGATGTAGAGAAAGCCCTGTCAGAAAGTAAAGACTCAGCTTCTGCTGTGAGTTAACACACACAGTCACAATATGTGACCCAAAAGAGATCACAAATTAAACTTTCAAATAACACAGAAATTGTGAAATGTTTTCTTTTCCTCAACATTTCAGCAAAAACTAAAAAATAGCTCAGATCACATACACTACAAGTCAAAAGTTTGGACACACCTTTTAATTCAGTGTTTTTTGTTTAGGGATTTATTTTCTACATTCTAGAACAATACTGGAGATTTCAAAACTATGAAATAACACACATGGACTTAAGTAATCCATATGTAATGACAAAAAACAGTCAGTTGTTATTTTAAGACACGAAGGTCAGGTGTTCTGGAATAGTTCTTGCAAGAACAGTATTGTCAAGTGCATTTGCAAAACCCATCAAGCACCATGATGAAACTGGCTCACATGAAGACCATCCCAGTAAAGCAAGACCAAAACTTACCTCTGAAGTTCATTTAGAGTTACCAGCCTCAGAAATCACCAATTAACAGCACCTCAGATTAGAGCCGTTATGAAGGCTTTACAGAGCATCAGTAGCAGACATATCTCAATATCAACTGTTCAAAGGACATTATTGTGTATTTCGGCTGCCTTCAGCATTGTTTTACAATGTAGAACGAAATAAACATCAGGAAAGACCATGGAATTAGAAGGTGTGTCCAAACTTTTGACTGGTAGTATATATCTGTGTTATCTGGGTGATGAAACTGCACTACGAAATGCTCCTTTTAAAAGTGATTCAGGGCAGAACATCAAATAACACATGACACTTTTGGACAAATTACTGCAGAAAATAAGATAATCCATGCTTCATACTACACACTATACTTAAACAATCGCTAAATACCGTAGAACACACACACTGAGACCTTCTGAGACCTTTGAAGACATTTGTCATCTTCTAATATTTTGCATATTGGATCACTTTGAAAATTCCATGTTACTAAGCCTGTTTTGCATTTTCATTTCTCTTTCAGATGGCGACTCTTGCTGAAGTCCGTTTGAAGGAACTCGAGTCCTTGGTGCCTCTCCGTGCTGCTAATGAGTCTAAACTCCTCCCAGCAGCTGACTGCAGTACATTCAAAGTGTGCATGTGTCAGAAGCCTCCCATGGGTGCCATGCGTCAGTGCGAGCTGTGTCGTGATGCTTTCCACAGTGTGTGTGTACGTGGACAGGGGGACCCTTGTGAGTCTGAGCCATGGTTGTGTCCTTTGTGTCGGCGTTCAGCGAAACCGGCTTTAGACAGGATTGTTCCACTAATGGCATCTCTGCAGAGGATCCGTGTGCGTTTACCAGAGGGAGATGCTCTGCGTTACGTGATTGAACGCACGGTGGACTGGCAGAGGCGAGCACGAGAGGTCATTGCCTCATATAATGTTCCAACAACCTCTCAGGAGAACCAGGGAAGGCACTGTGAAGGGGACAGCAGTGCGAAGGTGGGTATGGTGCAGGGTGTGATGGGTTGTGTCTCAATTCATTGCAGAATAACTTAATAATCATAAAAATTGTTGTTCTACAAGTAACATACACAAGAAGGAAAATACCTTATGTAAGGCCAAAAAAAGTGCAGTCTGTTTTGTGTTTCCTATCAATAAGGTTGTTATGTTTGTGTTTCTGTTCATCAGGGTCAGGACTGGAACAAGTGCAGTCAGGAACAGTCTGTCTTTTACATAGAGCAGCGCTGTATCCCTCTGCAGGGTGAGTAGACATATAGTGCATCTCTATTTCCTTTTCAGGCTATATTAAGGTTACAATGTTATGGTGGGAGGTTTACTGATATGAGTGAGGAATGTGTCAACCAGTGGTGGTCTATCTATCATAGGCAGTTGTTTTATTTGTTAGACATTACTTGTAAGACTCCTGTACTTATAGTTATTGTGCTGCAGAGGGCACTGCTCCCTCTACATTAATGCTGGTCTCTGTTTTTGACATTAAGTGTCCTGTGAATCACAACAAATGCAAAGCATAAAGAAGTAATATTCCCCTAGAATGAAGTATTGTTTCATTGCAGTTTACACTCAAATAATACATATATTATTTTACATACATTCATGTGTTACAGGCATAATATTTTATATTGCCCACCTTTATTAACCCTGTACTGTGCTGACTTTCGTGCCATTTGTGAACTGAGTACAAACTCGCATTCTGTCAGGGCTGGAGCAGAAGGTTTAGCATGAATAAAAGTGTATGTCTCTCTCTCTTTTTTTTGGTGTGTGTGTATGTTAGGTCTGAGTACAGAGCTGGAGGAGCTAATGGTGGAAGGATTACTGCTGCAGGTATCACTACCTGAGACTCAACAGCTATACATGCTACTACTAAATGGCCCCCCGGCCCAGGGCAGTCCGCAGCATACACACCCAGCAACCGACAGCCCACAACACACGTCCTTCCCAACTCAGGAACACACTTCACCACGCAAAGAGGTAAGAGTGTATAGGCTGTGTGTTTGTATGTAAGCAACATTGCTACTCTTCAATACTATAATATCAGCGTTGACACTCACAGCGTGTCTTTTTTTTTTTTTGTTTTTGACCAAAAGAAGGACCTAGTGACCCCAGCAGAAAAGAAAGCAAAGCGGCGAATGGAGAGAGAAGAGACGGGGCTGAAGATCGATGTGCGGGAGCGAGGGATCCCTAAAAGGAAGAAGCAGCGGATGAGAACGGAGAAGAGGAAAGAGAGGAAAGCAGCATCTGTGTCTGCGTCACCCAATTACCTGTCCGATCTATCCCAGTCGGATGACTCTGAGGAGGACATGATCCTCTGTCCAGCTGCGAGCTGTCTTCAGCCTGCAGGAGACGAGGTGTGTGGTTATTTTATTTTATTTTTTTCCATTTCTTTTAGGTATATTGAAAATGTGTAAAGGGGAATTGCTAAAACAATATGGATATGGTGTGTGTGTATTACAGGTGTTCTGGGTGCAGTGTGACTGCTGTAACCAGTGGTTTCACATGATCTGTGTAGGCGTTTCTGAAAAGGTAGCAGCCGAGGAGGACTACATGTGTGTCACCTGCAGCGCACGTTAACACAGGCCAGCAACAGAAATTATACCGCTGTGCAGGAGAGGAGCCGAGGCCTAGGAGGAGAACTACCAGTTCATCTCCCCTTTTATCCCTTTTGTACTATCCTTTTCCCAGTTGTGTAACTGATTGATCCCAACACCCTCTGACCTCTGACCTTTGTAATAACGGTGCTATTTCCTCTTTTTTTCGGAATTTGGTTTTGTTGTTCTGAATGATGCTCTTTGGTCATTTTTTTTTGTATTTTTACAACTTTTCTCCTTCTATTTGAACTATGTGTGGTTGTCTAAAAATACAAATATGCTAACCGAAAAAGCGTTACATAGTAGAGTGTGGGGCACACAGCATGGGTTTCTGATTGGTTGCATTGTCGATAATGAGAACGAGGTCATTTTGTTAAACGCATGTGAAAAACAATACAGAAGGGTTTCTTGTTTCTCGGGGACTTCTGCATGCTGAACACAAGAACACAAAAAAAAATTTTGTACCAAATATCTACAATAAACTAATAAGAAATGAAAACTTGTTTTTGGAAAATCCACCGTTATGTACACATGCATCTGGGATAATATAATTTCTTTGTTATTTCCTTTTGATTTTGTAGATTAGTTTTATTTATCTGAGCAATAATGTCAGTAAGCATCTGGGGACTTGGAGTGTGTATGAACTGTGTGAATTGTGTGCTGCTGCTTTAGAGGTGATGGTTCATTGTACATGAAGTGTAAAGCATAGATGGTACAGTTTGGGTTGGTGATTAGTGATGTAGCAGCCTGAAAGATGTGTATAAAAGAAACTGCCACACAACTTACTTAGGCCATTTTGTGGGGTGGGAGGATGGGAGTCGGCAGCCGGGTTTAAGCTTGTTTAAAATGTCCCAGTTTATAGTGTGGAATAAAAGCCCTTTTGTCTAATATCTTACAAACGTCTCTAGTCTCTTTGCTCTTTTTAGTGCTTGTTCAAACCTCATAGTTTTATCAGTGATCTCAGCAAACTGAATTGATGATACGAGTTTTTATACATTTCTACATTAATGCTATTACACTATATGGCCGAAAGTATGTGGACACCCATATGTGCTTTTTGAACACCCCATTCCAGATTCAGTCCCCTCTATTTTTCTTTAATTATAACCTCACTTTTCCAGGAAGGCTTTGCCATAGATTTTGTGTGGAGGTCATTGGGGTTGAAATAAGGGCTCTGTGCAGGCTACTTCAGTTCTTCCATAACAACCTTGGAAAACCATGTCTTCATGGAGCTTGCTTACTGTATAGGGCATTGTCATGTTGGAACAGGCTTGGGCCTCTTAGTTCAAGTGAGGGGGAAATTTTAAATCTACTATTACCAAGACGTCCTAAGAAACTTTGTGGCACACTCTTTGGCAACAGATAGACAGGTGTCCACGTACTTTTATGTATGCCATACAGTATCCGGTCAACAGTACGTGGAATCCTAAACACTGAGCCTAAACAATCATCGCCCAGTTATAAGAGACTAAATGTTAACCTGAATCATATTTTCCTTTTCTAAAACCACTTTTAGACTTGGTCAAAAGTTAATTAACCAAGTTATTTAACCAGGGGCCTTAACTCTGGACTTTTAAACTTTATGAAATTATTTTATTGCCTATTAAATGTCCCACTTTTGACAGCATGTTCAAATGATTCTTTCTTTTCTCCTTTGATGAGGTTGATGATGGTGGTATGATCAGCTGTGCCTGTAGTTCAATGGATCATGCTCATTCCTCAGACCCTGTGACCCAGCTATGCTCAAAAATTACTGGCACTCATCATAAAATTTAGAATTGAAATCTAATTTGTTTGTCAGCTGTTTGGAAAAGAGTCAGTTGATTAATGGAGAATAGAATAAAGCTTAAACAACCAGCATTAGGACATAATGTGTTATTAAATGCAAACATAGTGATATTTCTTCCTGCAAATAACTGGCTTAAAAACACTGGCACCTCCACAAAAATTTGGTGTTATGACAATTTCTAATTGAAATTGTTGCTAATAAACAGTTAACTGTTACTTAGGCCACATTTAAAATACACTTTAACTATTAAAATTCTTGGCCACACTTGGCAAGCTATGTTTATGCTTCCTGTTCCTGGATTTTATACCATGTTTTCCTTATGGAAATAAACTAAGTCATTTTTAGAATAATACGTTTGGACAGTTTGTATGCTTGAGGAGGTGCTGCCCGCCTCCTTGGCAGTGACTGGCCTGGTTAATACCACTGGACTGCGTGTTCTATAGGCGATATGTGAGGGAGACATTGTTTTGCTCAGAACATAAGTTGTAGCACCGGCTACAAGAACGTAAAGACATTTTAACCCGGAGTGTTGCTTTAAAAACTGCTTAGGCCATATTTAATAATATGTCAAAATATCTGTGCGCTTTGGAATTTTGGACTCTCCGGTTTTCAGGAACGCGGTTGCGCGCGAGCTCGTGATGCTCTGTGCGCGCGCAGTCTGCAGTACTTCGGACAAGATTATGTCTAGCAGAGCTTTGGGATCTCTGACTCGATTTTAGTATACTTTGGACAGCTTTATGTGAAGCGTCATAACCATAATGTCGAGGAGAAAAGTTCGTCTCGCGCGCTCTGAGCGCACAGTGAGCGAGGACTCGGATATAGACAGCTTGCTCGCGACCCTCTCTCCCGATGAGGTGGAGGAGCTGGAAAGGGAGTTGGTTGTCATCGACCCGGATCCTAGTGTGCCGGTGGGGCTCAGGCAGAAAAACCAGACCGAGAAACAGCCGACACGAGGCTACGACCGTGAAGCCATGCTGGACTACTGCGAGCGAGAGACCAAGAAACTTATAGAGAGGGAGCTGTCCTTTGAGGTGATGTGTATATGCACAGAGCACACTAGACAAGATGTCTATACTTAGATGTAATGTATACAAAGAGTAAAGTGCGACAGTATTTACGATTTTGACTGTCTTTGAATTGTGTGCCAAAAAAAAGTAGATCAAAATTGTACTGGCATAACATCGTGCTGGGAGCATGGTGGTTTAGTGCTTAGCACATTTGCCGCTCACCTCAGGGTTTGTGGGTTTGATTGACACCTCCGCCTTGCACGCATGGAGTTTGCATGTTCTGCTCATACTTCAGTGGATTCCTCACCCTATCCAGACACTTGTGCTGTAGGCTGATTGGCATCTCTAAAATGTCTGTAGTCTGTGAATGTGCAGAATTGTGCCCTGCCATGGGTTGGTACTGTGTCCAGGGTGTCCCTGCATTGTGCCCCAAGGGGGATAGGCTTGATGTGTAGGATAAGTGGTACAGAAAATGGATGGATAACATGGTGATATGTAAGCCAGAGGAAAGGAAAGCCACTCTTCCATGGGGCTTTATCAAAACCCTCAGGAAACCGAAAACCTTCTTAGACACTTAAACCTATATTACTTTTAAACCTTTAATCTCTTAAAACCCTGACCTGTCAGTGTGTACAGTCTTAACTTCCCCACTCTAGTATCTACATTGGATTAGGATACATTGTATTTTTTTTCATGTGTGCATGTTACTAATAGCCATATCAGCTTACCTGCCTGGCTTCCAGCACTGTTCAGGTGTAAATGCAGTATGTGGTGTGTGGCCTGTATCTATGACAAGTATGACAAGTAGAGCTTAGTAGAGTGTACAGAGTTTACAAGGCTGCTAAGGAGACACAGGTGATGAAGTCTAGTTTGCATGTAGATTGGTCAGTCAGATCTGGCTGGCATGCACCAATGATTATTCCTGTCAACACCATGCTTACAGTGGACAGATGGTCAGCATCAGGACAGCTAGCCCTACCAGCTAATTAACGATTATGCTGTAGTGAGGGTCAACATTTTTACATCAAACCAGCATTTAAAATGCATTTACTTTTGTAATATTTGTCTTTTACCTTTATGGTCATGTTGTCTAAAATCTTTGTAATGTAAACTCCAAATAATGGAATGTATTTTGGTTCTAACTATCATGGTGACCAAAGTTTTTTGGCTTTTGTCAAATAATAGCATGGAACAAGCGAATTTGTTTTTTGTTGCTATTGAAATAATATGAATTCCCCAAAACATCCTTATTTTAACACACTGCTTTAAGGAAAGTGTAAACAGTCCTCAAGGAGAATCCAATAAATGTGCCATCAGTTGTCTGTACATGACCGAGATGTCTCTCAGTAACTCTGTTGTGTGTACACTACTATAAACACAGGCCTGGTTCAAAGTCGTATCTCCACCCTAACACTGACACTGTGGATACCACAGAGTAGTTTATTATCCAGGATGGATACAAACTAAATAAATAGAAGTCATCTGCAGCTATTTTTAGCCACAAATATCCATATGGAATTGATGGGTTAGCTGCTCAAATGGTGTCCAGTTTGAGTTGCTCCTGGACTAAACTTAACTCAGTAGCTCAATACCCATTAAAATTAAATTGAACCAAAAATCTACCAACAGCTTCAGCAGCACAACTGCCTTAAATATTCACTGATCCCCAGTCTGTACGAGGTAAAAGAGCCAGTGTTGAGTGTTACAGGACTTAACAGGTGCTGCAGAAAGCTTAGTAAGGTGATACACAGTAAAAGGGCTGAGGGCTCTGTTTAAAATCTTTGGAGACTTGTTGTTTGCTTTAAATACATCCAGCAAAGCAAAGGAACCCTAGCACTACACATACAAACATACTTTGTACGTTCAGTCAGGGATCCCCTGTTTTTGTGACATTGCTAAGCAATTCTGTCTCTGTTTGGTTGTTTATAAGTTTAAAATAATAAATGAGTTGCTATAATCATACTTATAAAACTGATATCAAAGTGGAAAGTGAATGAACAAATAAGTAGTCACCATTCCTTTGTATCTGAGTATAGGTCTGTATAAAATATAATTTTTTGGTAATGTCATGTTTTGTGCCGGATACAGTGAGAGCCATACCACCAACATACAGATACAACTTTCCATGTCTTTGGCCAAAATTCCTAGTACTGTTGTGTTTTTTTTTATAATGTGTTTATCTAAGGAAATGTTTCCAAGTTGTTCTAATTCTACATTATTATTTTAGTAAGTATGCAGAAGTTTTGTCATGCTTTGGGAATGAACTTGTGGTCGGAATACTCTCTCTCTTTCGATGTGGAAATGATTAGAACTTAGATGTCTGAACCCTGCTAGGTGGAATTCCAGGCCTGAGTGCTGTTCTTTGATTTTCAGCCTTATAAGGGCACGTCTGAGGGTTCCAAGACTTCTTCAAACAATGGGACACAAATCTAGCATGCAGGCTCACTTCTGTAATGGAGACTAAGAATAGCTCAGTGCATTTAACTGTAACCATTGTTTACTGAAATATGCCTATCTACTTTTTAAATAATGTAAAGGAGCATTTCAACTGAATTCCATATGATATAGAATTACTCAGATGAGCAACAAAAAAAGAGATCAAATGTATAAACATTAAAGCCCACCATTAAAGCCCACTTATCTCCATTTACATTTTTTTACTATTAGTTCTAGTTTCTGGGGTAAACTCGGTGCTGAGTAACGAAAGCAAGAATGATGTTTTTCTCCCTGCTGTTTTCTTCTGGCTAGTGTGAGGTGGAAATAGGAGCTGCCAGGTAAACATCAGAATTTGTAATGTGTATGTCAGCGACCTGCTTTATTCCAGCAACAGAAATGAAAGTGAATTATTTTATGTTTTCTTGTACTCTTGTACTCTTGATAGAAACAACATTTAGCTAGTACATTAGCACTTATCACAATGTTTCACACATTGTCATAGTGAGTAGTTGGATTTGTTTATATGACAAATGGAACGGGAATTAACAGA
The DNA here is from genome assembly GCF_019097595.1 of Hemibagrus wyckioides. Classification (NCBI taxonomy): domain Eukaryota; kingdom Metazoa; phylum Chordata; class Actinopteri; order Siluriformes; family Bagridae; genus Hemibagrus; species Hemibagrus wyckioides. Next base: position 20,443,675 of record NC_080714.1, on the reverse strand, counting down.
ATGGTTGGAGTAAAAAAAAAAAAATGCAGAGGATAGTTGCAGAAATGGTCCACATTTTTATTCCTGCTCTCTTTTATGTTTTGTTTATGTAGAATTTAACCACAATTAAATTGCATTTAAAGATATACATTTGAAAATGTTATGAACGCATGTATATCTTGCCATTTATGCAATTATCCTATCAGCCAATAACTAATATAATCATGTAGATATATCAAGACATTCAGTTAATGTTTACATCAATTTAGGGAAAACTATAATCACAGTAACTTTGAGAGTGGTGTGGATGTTTAAGACAGGTTTGTGCATTTCAGAAACCGCTGATCTGGGATTTTCACACACAACATTCCTAGAGTTTTTAACTAGAAGTTCTGTGAGTGAAAACACCTTGTTGATGAGAGAGGTCCAGGGAGAATGGCCAGACTGGTTTGAGCTGACAGGACAGGTAACATAAATAGTCACTGTTTACTACTGTGGTGAGCAGAAAAGCATCTCAGAATGCACAGTATGATGAACTTTAAGGGAGATGTGCTGCAACAGCAGAAGATCACATTGGGTTCTACAGCCCCTTAGCCAAGAAACTGTGGCAGTTGAATATCGGAAAAATATTGCCTGGTCAAAGTTAGCTCCTCTGGTGGGCCTGTGCCCACTGTAGCTTCTTGTATCTGTTCCTTCCTGACAGGAACGAAACCAAATGTGGTCTCATGCTGTTGTAGCCCATTTGCCTCAAGGTTCAATGTGTTTTGCATTTTGAGACACTTTTCTGCTCTGATCTACCTCTCTCATCAACAACCTGTTTCTGCCTGGAATATTGCCACTCAATGGGGTTTTTTTTGCACCACTCTGTATAAACTCCAGAGACTATTGAGAATGATAAATGTTTTTGAAACACTTCAACCAGCTAATCTCAGACCGACAAACATGTCATGTTAGAAGCCAATTGCATTTTTGTTGTTCTGTTGACTAATTTCTACCTGATTCATATTTGAATTGATTGATTTTACTTTGGTATATGTGTTCTTCAGGGGGATACCAAAGGTGAAGGTCGTAGACGAGACCGGCTAAGGAGAACAAGAAGCAAAGAACAGCAGAGCTTTTCTAGGTCACACAGCCGTGAAGCATCTGACAAGGAGGAGGCCAAACAAGAAGAAGCACATGTCAAAGAGGAAAAATCTGAGAGCCAAAATTGCAAGGATGGAGGAAAAAAAATAAAGGATGATGCCAAAGAGACCTCTGACATCAAAATACAACACAGAGAAACTGAGAGAGGTAAAGAAATGTTAGCAGAGCGGAATTTGGAAAGAGAGGTAGAAAATACAAAAGGTAAACAAAAGGAGACATCTAAAAAAGAACAGGGTAGCAGCAAGACATCAGAGCTTATCTCTAAACTACAAAAAAAGGAGGATGATAAAGAGAAAGAGAAAAAGGAGAAAAATAAGAATGGAGAAAACTTGAGAACAAAAGGGTTGATCTCCAAGTTACAGGGCAACAAAGAGGTGGAAAAAAGGGAGAAAGAAGAAAAAGAGAAGGAGGTAGAGAGAAACAGAGAGAGTAGAACAAAAGGACTAGTCTCCAAACTGGAGGAGCAAAAGACCCCAACAGAGCATGGCAGAGTCTCAGAAAGGAGAAACAGAGAGAGAAACCTGGAAGATCCTGTGACAGAGAAAAAGAGGGAGAAGGAAGAGGATAAGTGCAGTGAGAAAAGTAGACCCTACTCTGAAAGAGGTGCACCTGGAACAACAAAAAGGAAGGACAGACTGAAACGATGGGAGAAAGTGGATGAGATAGAGATTGAACAAGAAAGACAGAAAGGGGAAGAGAAAAAACATGAGAGAGGTAAAGATGAAGGAAAGATTGTAGTGAAGAATGCTAAAACTCACAATAATTTTACTGAGACCAGCAGTAGTGGGGATGACCAGTCTGTAAAAACAGAGGATGAGGAAGAGCATGAAAATGAGGATGATTATATGGACAGTGATACTGGCTCCAGCATGTTTGATGATCTTTTGGAGCAGGTGCGCAGTGATGATCCTGAACTCACTGAGCTTAACATCAACAACTCTGATGTTATCAAGACAGATACATTGATCCAGTTTGCAGAAGGTCTTCGCAGTAACACTCACATTAAAACATTTGCTCTTGCCAACACAAGAGCTGATGATCATGTAGCTTTTGCAATTGCTGGGACTTTACGGAACAACAATTCGTTAACAGGAATCAACCTGGATTCCAACCTTCTCACCGGCAAAGGCATTCTGGCTATCATTGAGTCTTTGCAGCACAATGCCACCCTTAAAGAGCTTCGCTTCCACAACCAGAGACACATCTGTGGAGGGAAGACAGAGATGGAAATGACTAAGGTACTACGGGATAATACTTCATTACTCAAGTTGGGTTATCACTTTGAACTAGCTGGGCCAAGGATGGCCATGACCAACATCCTTAGTCGTAATATGGACCTTCAGCGGCAGAAACGACTGGAAGCACAACGCCTTGCCAAGCAGGAAGCTGAGGCAAGCTCAGCGCCCCCTAGTGAAGAGAAAAAGAAGCTTATACCTGACAAAGCAAAAATTAAGCAAACTCCACAGCCCAACCCTGTTGAGAAGAAGGAATCCATACTAGCAAAAGTTTCCAAATTTAACAGTCCCACTTCACCCCCCAAAGCCACTCATCCCCCCAAGTCCATGGCTGCAACCTCATCTTCTACAGGAACAGGTAAAAAAGGTGGGCTCACAGCACAGTCAAGCACAGGACTGCCAGCTCCCCCTCCTCCTCCTGCCCCAGTCCTGGATATTCAGTCACTTCGGAGGTCATTGACCTCAGTCTCACAGCGCAAGCAAGACAGCAGCCGTGTCTCAGGACGTGGAACACAGAAGAGCTCCAGAGATCAGTTGCTGGACTCTATCAGGAATTGCAACATGAACACACTCAAAAAAGTAAGCAAGCAATCGGTCCTAAAATGAATAAATGTCTACCATATTTTATGTGATGTGTCTTTTTGAGTTATGTAATATATATTTATTATATACAGTAAATACTATATTAAATATGGCTTTATATATTAAGCTGTAAGCTAATGGCTACATCATTTCTTATGCAATGTACCATATGTAGGGATGGATTAGTAAATCTTGGAAATCCAATAACCGTCACAGGAAACCCACTCCCCAGTGAAGGAGCCCTGATCACCCCACCCCACAAACCACATATGTAGAAAAGCAAATACATTCCTACATTATATATTATAGATGACAAGCGTCGTTTGTGCTTTTTATGCAGACAAGTTATCCACTAAATTGTCTAGCTCTAACAAGCTACTAACCCAAACACCAATAATATTTCTAAATGTATTTCAGATTCAGTGATTTACATTCAGTAGTTAGTGTTCTATGTACCATGACAGAGTAATGGTCTAATCATTCACCTCAAATCAGTGTTGGACACAGATGCTTTATTAACTAGTCCCCTAGAAAGGCGCCCAGTAGATCCAGCCTATACACCATCTGTGAACTTATAAGGGATTATAAGGGTGTAAGCAAAGGCCTCGTTTCAGCTCATGGCTGTATTCAAATAAACAATTTGTCTAAAATAAATTCTATGTATTTTTGTCATTAAACATCTACTTTGGTAGATGCCCTTTTCAGCTATTTAATTCTGACAGTTGTTGAACAGTAATTCATTGAAATTCTTATTAAACATAGCAACACCTTTTTTAGAAATATCTGGCAGTGTGTTTTCCTGGCACTGATGATCATTTACATTTTGACTACTAAACTACTTTTGACAGGATAAACAACTGTATTTTCCTTCCATTCCATATGCTCTCCAGTCACCCCAGCCCACTGTATGCCTCTCTACACCACACCACTTCCTCTAACTATTTGCTATCTATCTCTCTAAGGTTGAGGTCCCTAAGCGGCTGAAATAAGATGGCAGAAAAACCAGAAGAGGAGCGAGACAGCTTTAGAGGATGTCCATGATGGAATTCTTGGATCAAGAAAAAGCAAATACAATACTATAAGAGAAGTGTGATACATTAGAGAGATGCTTACAAAGTATTATATCCTAAATTCAGTTGGATCCTTAATGCCATAACAGAATTGTACTTAAGGATGGCTCACTGTTTGAATGTCATCCTTTTGTTTCACTTAAGGAGGTTTCACTGTAATTTTCTAAAAGATGAACATTTTTGATGAGCACACATTCTTTGTCATATTTTGAATTATTGATGTTGACTACAAAAACAAATTTTGTATTAAAAAAATTGCAGCTTTGCTTTGAATACAGAATAAAACTAAACTGTGCAAGTCTAAGATCTGAATTATTTTTTTTTTTTAACTACATGAAGCTGACTTTGTAGTTCAGATTATTTATATACAGTTACATTAACTCACTGGACAGGCAATTTTATCTATAGCAATTTACAATCAACGGGCTCAGCAATGTGTCTCAAATAGGTTTGTTACAATTGAAGAAAAAACAATACAAGCTTACCATCTCCATTGCTATACCTGATTAACATGGGTTTTTGTTTCTGTAGGTTTGCAAAAGGTTTTATACAGAATAAAAACTGCAGACTTTCATCAGCAAATCAGGTATAGGTATTAGTCAAGGTCAGGACAAGAGTCTTGGGTTAGGATTAGGTTACTGTTTTTGCTTAATATCAATATCTATCAATATAGTTCAGTCAAACATAAGACACAAAATGTCTTATGTTTGCTTCATATAAGTGAAGCTAGGTGCTACAATTAAATACCAGATTAAGTTGTCTTTATTCATCACATATACATTACTGAAATTCTTTCTTCACATATCCCATCCTTGGGGGTTGGGGTCAGAGGGCAAGGTCAGTTATGATGCAGCACCCCTGGAGCAAGGAGGGTTGGGGGCCTTGCTCAATGGTGGCAGCTTGACAGTGCTGGGGCTTGAACCCTGATCTGCTGGTGAACAACCCAGAGCCTTAAACACTTGAGCTACCACTGCCCTGATAATTATAATATATAAGCATAATTATATTTCCAGATGATCAATGATTTCATCTCAGTAAATACTACACTGAGTACACTTCAGTCATGCAGCCCTCTAAATATAGTTCTATTCTGAATAGTGCACATGTGGTTAAAAAGAAAAAAATTATGGTATGGAAGCCAACTTTGCCACACTGCACGGTTTTCAAAGTCTGGATCATGGTTGTTTTCACACTGCACGACTATCTAGGGTAGCATTCAGTCACTGCTGTGTTCACATTGCACGATGGATCGGCGACAGGAGCTTACACATGACTTCACAATAGGAAGAATCGCTGACAGCTCTGTCTGGTCCACAAACTGCGTTTCACAACCAAACATACGCGAGAAATAATAAGGAAATAACGCAAGATCACACGTGGGATCAGATTTCTCATGCGAGAGTGGAACTGGAACCCCGCAAAAAAGTTTGTGATCCAGATGGTCTGTTGGAACAAGTACTGTGTGTTCTGCAGAACTGAGAAAATGAATAATTTTGCAATGTGCTGCTGCTGATGCGGCTGGTCAAGCAAATGTTTCTGCTTTATTTTTGTTTGATGTAATTCTAAAGCTTATTTATTCTGATCTGACATTTTTTTTCTGATACAAATCTATAAACTCTATTAAACTATAATACTGTGCTCCAACCGAAGCCATGCTTGCTGATACTGTGGTTTATATCTCCTCCCCGAACTGACCGCTACCCTGTATCTCGCTCTCTCATTGGCTGTAGGTCATCGCAGAGGTATTTTTCAGTCAGAACTCTTTTCACACTGTAGGATTTTGAGTCGCCGACAAGTCCAGCTCATCAACAACTCGGTCAGATCGAGTTTTTGGTAATTCACAGTGTGAACTTGGCATTATGCATGTGTAATGACATCTGGTGCACACTCTCCTCCTCTCCACCAGAGGGAACCATCGCCTGAATACTGACACTTCTGAGTCATTCAGTTTTCACTTCCTGTCAATGGGACCACACACACACACACACACACACACAGCCAGGAACCCGGTTTGGGGATTTTTTTTGCATGACCTTTGTGAATCCAGTATCAATATGTATGTAATTATTAAAGATACTGCCAAAGAAATATATTTACTGATTAATGTACACCCATCAAGCATATCTTTATGACCACCTGCCCAGTATTGTGTTTGTCCCCCTTTTGCTGCCAAAACAGCCCTGACTCCTCATACACTTTGTATTCTGACACCTTTCTACCAGAATGAGCATTAACTTCTTTAGTATTTGAGCAACAGTAGCTTGTCTGTTGGATCAGACCACACAGGCCAGGCTTCACCACTGTTCCTTCCTTGGACCACTTTAGATAGATACTGACCACTGCAGACCAGGAACACCCCACAAGAGCTGTAGTTTTGGAGATGCTTTGATCCAGTTGTCTAGCCATCATTATTTGGCCCTTGTCAAACTCACACAAATCCGTATGCTTGCCCATTTTCCCTGCTTCTAACACATCAACTTTGAGGACAAAATGTTCACTTGCTGCCTAATATATCCCACCCACTAACAGGTGCCATGATGAGGAGATCATCATTGTTATTCACTTCACCTGTCAGTGCTCATAATGTTATGCCTGATTGGTGAATTTGTGACAAACATAAAGGTTCTTCTTTATTCATTAACCTTTCATTCAACTTCCTCTGTTATGTTGTGAAACTCCACAGTGTAATGGTGTGTTAATTTTGAACAAAAGGCTGGTGTTCTCTATGAGCTACACATTCAGCTGGTAAGCAAATATATAGAAATATATCTTATATATATCTTTATAGAAATATATAATTTCTGGATATAAATTTTACATTTATAAATTTCCCTAATGAGCATGGAAAATACATCAAAATGCTTGTTATGTTTAAGTGTACCATGTTGGAGTGGTTGTTTAAAGAACTGATAGCTCTGAATGTCTAGTCCTGGTTTAAGTCCTGGGCTTTTCCTGAGAAGATAACATTTGTTGTGAAAACCTTTAAACCAACATGAAAACAAGACAACTGTTCATTGAACATGAGAAAAGACATTATTTGAAGACAGAACCATTGTGAGGACTGTGAAAACAATAGTCAGCTACATCGCCAACAACCTTCACAGGGCAGGGGTGAAAGTATCACAAACTGACATTTGAAGATAACTTTGAGAACAAAAAAATAGAGACCAATCCACAAGATGCAAACCACTTATCAGAGGTAAGAATCGAAAGTCCAGATTGGAAATTACAAAGAAATTTTGAGATGAGCCACAAAAGTTCTGAAACCATGATTAACCTCTACCAAAGTGATAGAATGGACAAAGTGTGGTGAAAGAAAGGATCTGCTCATGATCCAAAACATAACTCAATCATTATGCATGTTGGAGGTAGTGTCATGGCTTGGGCCAGCATGACTGCTTCTGGAACAGGCTCAATAATCTGTAATAATGATGTAAACTCATGACAGTAGACACAGAATGAATTCAGACATTTACGGAAACATACTCTCTGCCAGCTAAATCATGAAGCAAGACAATGGCTCAAGTGACCCAAATGAGACTGAAGGGATTTGGAAGATCTATATAATTTTCTTTATAAATTCGATGTTTCATGAATGTAATCTAAATATCACAAAAAGATGGCAGTAAAGTCCTGCTGAAGATAGGCCTTAATCTCTGTAAGCACACAAATTTATTTATTTATTTATTTATTTATTTATTTATTTATTTATTTATTTATTTATTTATTTATTTATTTTATACTACATTTCTCTTTCTCATGTCCTTTAAAATTCCATTATTTACCAATATTTGCAGTTAAAACTGTAAAAACAGATTTAATAACTTCCATAGAAAACTTGCTCACATAATAAAGCCCTGATGTAACAACTGTTTCCTGTGTTTCCTTCCTGTTCATAATTTCCTCTTCCTCCTGCTTAATGTGACAACACAGATGTGCTCTCTCAGACTTCCTCTGCTGACTCCTACAACATGCAGCTCACAAAATTTTAGAAAAGACTAAAAATGTATAGTTATATAACACACTGTGAGCTTGGAAAGAAAGCTGGTAGTGTGCAGAAAACAATGCAAACATTTTTGTGGACTCTCTCCTTTATCCAAGGTAAATTTATCGATTTTGTTTTAGGAATATCAACATGTGTTGACTAAATGCAGATTTTTATTCCCATATGACAGATATTATCTGTACAACAGTTAGTATTAATGGCAAGTAAAATTTATGGATATATAAATATGCTTAATCATATAATACTTGTGTGACTTTAACATTAAAGTGAGTTGGATTTCAGTATATCTAGTTTAAAAACCCTAATATCTACATGAATTTATTACATTTACATTTTTATATCTTACACATTTACCTTCTGAGCAAAGTTTTACAATGTTTCTTTGTTATTATTTATTTATTTATTTATTTATTTTTTCAGTTTTGATAAGTGTGACAGAGAGCAAGGCTGAAAGTGTTTTTAATGGAACAGAGGGAGGCAGTGTGAATATCTCCTGTGAATACCCTGATGGATATCAAAAAAATACCATGTATGTCTGTCATGATCCATGCACTTATTCTGATGTCTTAATTAAATCTGAGAAAGTTGATCAGGTCGTCTCTAAGGGAAGATACACTGCGCTAAACACTCCGTCTGAACAGAGTTTCTCTGTCACCATCAGAAATCTCACATTAAACGACGGAGTTTATTACTGTGGAGTGGAGAAATGGTTCATGGACATATTGATTGAAGTAAAGCTTACTGTCACTAAAGGTATACATGACCATAATTTCCTACTTCTAAATACCACATTCAATAAGTATGAATATATTGTAGATCCTAGTCACAAATGCTTTATTTCCTGTACTTAATTCAATTACTCTATCGATTGAGTAGCAGTAGGCTGTTCATAACAAAATATGAATACTTGTCTTAGCAATTAGAATATTATGGCATGAAGTAAGTGAATAAATAAAATTATGTGTACACAAACATGAAGCTACACTGATTTAATTAATTTATTTTTTTTATTCTGCAGTTGTCTTGCAGTGTCAAAGCCCTGATGTTACACAGCTTCCCTGTGCTACGACATTGATATCATGTACTGCAGGTAGAGACTTTAAATGCCTGATTATCATACCCCAATAAAAAACTCTTTACCCTTTCCTCCCTAAAAACCAATTAGCAGCTTCACATCAAATTGGGTTACAATGATTACAATCATTTTATACACATTTGATTAGTGTAATAAAGATTTAAATCATTGTTTTAGAATAGAGGTAATATGCATGATTTTCTTTCATAAGCTTTTGCAATGGTGATGGGTTTTTATCTTTCAGATAATTTCACCTCAGTTGAACAAGCATCATCTACAACTCAACCTCAACATTCTTTAGACCCACACAGTAAACAATTTTATTATAGTTATTTTATACAGTATTAAACAATTTGGACGACCTGCTTTGTTATCAAAGTGTGTTCCAGAGTAAATGAATTATTAAAGTTAAATTGATCTTTCATTTATTGCGTTTCAAACAGTTCAGTTGCTTGTTGTTTGTGGAGGAGTGCTGGGCCTAATGTTGTGCTGTGTTCTTGCAACTCTTGTGATTCTCTACAGAAAGAAATCCAGCACACAAAACACATGTAAGTAAAAAGATTACAAGTGATTACAAATACACAGACAACATGTAATATAAAAAATGAATGAAATGTTTATAATTGGTATCATATTCTTCACATGAATTTCTGTGTTCATTCATTTTTCTCCCTGTTTTTTTTTTAGCGTTGAAACCACCTGCTCCTGAAAGCCAAATTTCACATCCATCATCTGATCAGGTATGTTATACTGAGTACTGAACCGGAACTGCTATTCTCATAAGCATAATTATTTTAGCATTTTTCATTATTTTCCCTTTTTCACTTGTCACTAAGTTGAAACCTTTCCCTGGCCTTTGGTAAAGGAAATTGTTCTGCATCACATAAAGCATTCTTTAAATAAATAAATAAATAAATAAATAAATGGTATTTTGGCAAAATTCAATATTTTTTTTTTTAAAACAGGGTGCATATGAAAAACAAACAAGCTACATGAATGAGTTGGTGTGAATGAGTTTGTTTTAATAGGTTCTATATAGAACCTTTGTCCATAGTTGCACATTGAAACACTGATGTCTGTTCAAATGACTCATCCATTATTTTTGTACTGAAAATAACTGATTGGCATTTCTTTCAAACTCTTTCTACCAAGGAGGACATTTGGCATGTGTATGACGACATGTTGACTGTGTATAGTTTAGCTGGTCCAGCTAGAGGAGATCAATCTTCAGCCACCTACGGCACCATTCAGCTCCCTGCTCCAGCAAATAATGACTGCAGTCTATACTCTCTTGTAACTCCTCACTGAAAACAATTAAAGCACCCGATATATGTGTGGTGCATAATACACAAACGTATCTTCTCTGTGCATTTCAAGAAAATAAGTACTCTTTTGCGCATACACAGTCTTATTTAAACTCCTATATTCCTTACGTATTTAACCAACTAGCAAGAAGTAAGACTTGACATGCTATATTTTAATGACATGGTTTCTAAAACATCCTGTGAAATTTGACACATTAACCCAGTGCTTTTCTGTGACTATGATATTCATTTTTATCCTGTCTTGTACCTCTTATACAAACATGTTCATATAATGCTAATACAGACTGAAAACACGTTCAACAACTGCATCCACTGACCACACATTGGTACTAATGTTTCCTAATGTTTCTGAGAAGGTCGTCCATAATTGCACCTACAAAAATTGTCTGAATTCTGAGAAGTGGAGAAAAGGAGCGTAGGTCAGCATGCACACTTCCTTTCACACTCAACTACGGTGTTATTTTTAAGGTGTGAAGTGATACTGTTGTTGTGACTGAACGAAAAAGTTGTATACCTACATGCATTACAACCTATTCCTGAAACAGCGACAAATTGTTGCTTATACAACATATGGCAACAACAGTAATATATTTATTCATTTATTCATTTTTTGGTACTATAAATGTGTTTCTTATTTTTTTAGTATTCTTTAATAATTGTTATTGTTAATTGCCTGCTTAATGATGAAAATGTGGCTGAAATAAATAAATAATTTCAATAAAATTGGCTTAGCTTACTTTGTTAATCTTAACAAAACCTGCATTCATTGATTGCTAACTGCTATTAATGTTTTCTAATTCATGAATAAATGTTCCACCATAGCACCAACATATTAATATAATATCTTATTAATAATTAATATAATTAATATAATGTCTCCTTTATATTAAAATTAGCAGTACCCATCAATCAAAAAAGTGTTTGGTATACATAATTTTACAAATGAAATTCATCTCCAGGTTTCCTAAATGTAATATGTTGATTTCACAGGATGATGGCAGTATAGAAAAAAAATGTATAATGTTTGTTATTTATGTATATATACACTATATTGCCAAAAGTATTCGCTCACCTGCCTTGACTCGCATATGAACTTAAGTGACATCCCATTCCTAATCCATAGGGTTCAATATGACGTCGGTCCACCCTTTGCAGCTATAACAGCTTCAACTCTTCTGGGAAGGCTGTCCACAAGGTTTAGGAGTGTGTTTATGGGAATTTTTGACCATTCTTCCAGAAGCGCATTTGTGAGGTCACACACTGATGTTGGACGAGAAGGCCTGGCTCTCAGTCTCCGCTCTAATTCATCCCCAAAGGTGTTCTATCGGGTTGAGGTCAGGACTCTGTGCAGGCCAGTCAAGTTCATCCACACCAGACTCTGTCATCCATGTCTTTATGGACCTTGCTTTGTGCACTGGTGCACAGTCATGTTGGAAGAGGAAGGGGCCAGCTCCAAACTGTTCCCACAAAGTTGGGAGCATGGAATTGTCCAAAATGTCTTGGTATGCTGAAGCATTCAGAGTTCCTTTCACTGGAACTAAGGGGCCAAGCCCAGCTCCTGAAAAACAACCCCACACCATAATCCCCCCTCCACCAAACTTTACACTTGGCACAATGCAGTCAGACAAGTACCGTTCTCCTGGCAACCGCCAAACCCAGACTCGTCCATCAGATTGCCAGATGGAGAAGCGCGATTCGTCACTCCAGAGAACGCGTCTCCACTGCTCTAGAGTCCAGTGGCGGCGTGCTTTACACCACTGCATCCGACGCTTTGCATTGCACTTGGTGATGTATGGCTTGGATGCAGCTGCTCGGCCATGGAAACCCATTCCATGAAGCTCTCTGCGCACTGTTCTTGAGCTAATCTGAAGGCCACATGAAGTTTGGAGGTCTGTAGCGATTGACTCTGCAGAAAGTTGGCGACCTCTTCTCACTATACACCTCAGCATCCGCTGACCCCGCTCCGTCAGTTTACGTGGCCTACCACTTCGTGGCTGAGTTGCTGTCGTTCCCAAACACTTCCACGTTCTTATAATACAGCTGACAGTTGACTGTGGAATATTTAGGAGCGAGGAAATTTCACGACTGGATTTGTTGCACAGGTGGCATCCTATCACAGTTCCACGCTGGAATTCACTGAGCTCCTGAGAGCGACCCATTCTTTCACAAATGTTTGTAAAAACAGTCTGCATGCCTAGGTGCTTGATTTTATACACCTGTGGCCATGGAAGTGATTGGAACACCTGATTCTGATTATTTGGATGGGTGAGCGAATACTTTTGGCAATATAGTGTATATATGTACTTAAATGCCCTACTTTCATGATATAATATCACTGTAGCATAACCTTTTTACATTTTCCAAAAGCCAAATATCCTTAATTTTTTGTGTATTTTCAATGGTCAAGTACAGTATATCAAAAGTATAAGAAACACAAACTAGATTTTTAATGTTCGTCACAACAAACTTTGATGTTGGCTTGACGAAGCAAGTACTCATAACGGCCAATGCTTTTTGGAGGCAAGTAGAGAGATTAGGTGCCAATATATTTGGAGGAGTGCAGATAGATAGGGTGCTGATCCATCTGGAGGCAAGTGGAGAGATAGGGTGCCATTACTTTTGGAGGCAAGTGTATGTCACCAAGATACACGTCACACAGTTCCTGACATTATGCTGAGCGTTTTGATATGTCACGTGTATGTTGCAGTAGTTTTGCGATTTTGCTAATTTTGGGGTGTGGCTCTACCGAAATTCCCATCGGTTCTAAAATTTACGGCTTTATCCATCCCAAGATTCTGAAGGAGCTGACCGAGTTTGGTGTCGATATCTTGAAAGCCCAGAATGAAAAACAGAAAGAAAAACGCTTTATTTGTTTTATAACAAAAGCTTTATTTATTTATTACTATTATACCTTCATTGGGGGCTGATCCCCCCCTTAAAGGAAAATCCTCGAATCGCCCCTGGACTCCACGGCAATAGATACTAATCAACCGTTAAATAACAAAGTAAAAAAAGAAATTAGGCTACAGTTTTTCACACCTCACAAGGAATAGTCCATTTTATTATGGTTACTTTTCTCAAAAAAGACATTCTTGGTGACGTATGCAGCAAACTGCAATCTCTGGAGGAGCAGCATCTGAAATGAGATGCAGTGAATATAGAAACAATGTATATGTGCGGGTCACTGCCTCTGACTACTCCAACTATCCAGTCAAAGGACGGGAAATTGCTGACGTAATCATATGCCTGCTAGATGGCCCCAGTGACGCCAACTCGAAATCTGATTGGTTAATGTAACAATTTCATTGCCACTTATTTTGGCTACGGGCACCTGCACTATTGATTCTGAAGGCCTTAAAGCAGATTTGTTTCACTCTGGTGACTCATGATGTCAGCCACTGGCTGAAATATGATTGGATAAATACTCTTTTCATAAATATACACTACTGGGAGGGGGGCGCTGTAGCGCGAAAGTGATGCGGACGCGTTTTTATTGAGCTCCTCTTAGGTGAAATTTCAGCTAAATAGCAACCAGACCCAGAAATTTATTTCATTTATTCTTTCAGTGTGATATGATTTGTGAACATACACTGACATAAAGTTAGTGGACATTGTGTGTATAATGGCAGCTCCTGGCAGCAAATGAGGCGGCATAGAGATGCGGGCTACCATGGCTAATGTTAGCTCGGCTGACCCTAGAGGTACTCATAAGGGGGATTCACTCTCAGCTGAAATGTTCAAACAATCGCTCGAATCCATGAAAAATGACATTTGTGTTAAGATTGAGAGTGCGATTAGTGGTCTACAATTAGACATAAACGGTGTTAAAAAAGAGCTAACATCAGCTGTTGCCACAATACAGCTATTGCTTAGCTCCCAAGAGGAGTGGCTGAGAGCCGTTGAGGATTCGGCGACGGCCACGAGTGATACTCTCGTGTGCCTTGAAACTACTGTGGCCAAACTTCAAACCGAGGTCTTTAAAGTGCGAGGATCTCGAAGGCAGATCAAGGAGAAATAACATCAGACTGATCGGAGTCGGTGAAGGAGAAGAGGGCAATTGTCCGACGGAATTTGTTTCAGACTTCTCCAAACTGCATGCCAAAACGGAAAGCTGACCTACAAGGGAAAACCTGTCTTTCTCTTCCCCGATCTTATAGCTAGCTATTATTATTATTATTATTATTATTATTATTATTATTATTATTATTATTATTAGATAGATAGATAGATAGATAGATAGATAGATAGATAGATAGATAGATAGATAGATAGATAGATACTTTATTCATCCCAAAGGGAAATTCACAGTTTCCAGCAGTATCCACAAACACAGGTAATAGATAAAAATATAACAAAAAAAATATATCAAATAACAAAATATAAAATATAACAAAAAAAATATATCAAATAACAAAATATAAAATATAACAAAAAATATATCAAACAACAAAATATAAAATATTACAAAATATAGCATAATACAACAATATAACAAAATATAGCAGAAAAATACTAAATACAGAGATTTAGGAATAAATATGGAGAATGAGATGAAGAACAATAAAAAAAACTTTCTCCCGCATTGATTACTTTTTAATCGACAACAAGCTTTTACCATTAGTTCAACATTGTACTTACAATGCAATTGTCATTTCAGACCATTCTCCTCTTACTCTAGGCCTGAGGTTTGAATGTAGATACATCCAGCGCCCACTGTGGAGACTGAATGTTCGCCTGCTAACTATTGAGGACTTTGTCCAGACTATTTCTTCCCAAATAGACTTTTTTGTCAGCGTGAATGCTACTCCAGATATAACATTCGGCACAATCTGGGAAGCATTTAAAGCCTATATTAGAGGTCAAATTATATCTTACATGTCATTTGAAAAGAACAAACAGAGGAGGTCTATGGCAGATCTGACAGATCGTATCTCGCAGTTAGAAAATCAATATATAAATAATCCTTCATCTATCATACTTAAAGAATATCTTCTTTTCAAAACCGATTTCGACACTCTTTCTGCTGTTGCTATTGAAGAGATGTTGATTAAATCAAGACATGCTTACTATGAGTATGGAGAGAAGGCAAACAGGCTTTTAGCATATCAGCTCAGACAATCCTCTTCTTCCCATATTATTCCAGCTCTTAAAGCACACAATGCGTTACTGTCAGATCATCACAAAATCAATAACTCATTTTTGGAATTTTATCGTTTTTTTATTCTTCTGAACAAACCTCTGATTATGAGGACTTTCATAACTTTTTCAAAGATCTCTCACTACCTCATATCAACACTGAGGCTGTGCAATTCTTAGAGGGCCCCATTTCTTTAGAGGAGGTTCACAACGCTATTTCAGCCATGCAGTGCGGTAAGAGCCCTGGCCCAGATGGCTTTCCAGCTGAATTTTTAAAGAAATCTTCTAGACAAGTAGCCCCCCTTTTGCTAAATATGTACAATGAATCATTAGATCTCACCTGCCTTCCCCAAACTCTGTGAGAAGCTTCAATATCATTAATTCTGAAAAACGGAAAAGATCCCCATATGTGTAGTTCATATCGCCCAATATCTCTTTTAAATGTTGATGTAAAAATTCTAGCCAAAATTCTTGCTTTACTATTAGAAACCATTCTTCCTAGTATTATCTCCACTGACCAAACTGGCTTTATTAAAAACAGATTCTCATTCTTTAATGTCAGATGGCTATTTAACATCCTCTACCATCCCATGTCTTCAATAATCAAGTTTTGATCTCACTCGATTCAGAAAAAGCCTTTGACAGGGTGGAGTGGGACTACTTATTCCACACTCTTCAGATGTTTGGTTTTGGAGCGAGTTTTATATCTTGGGTCAAGCTATTGTACAAAGCCCCACTTGCCTCTGTTCGTACCAACAATATCTCTTCCGCATATTTCCAGGTTAATCGAGGCACAAGACATGGTTGTCCTCCGTCACCTCTTTTGTTTGCAGTCGTAGTAGAGCCTGTGGTAATTGCTTTGCGCCCAAATTTAAAAATAGCTGGTACAGTATAACCAGAGGAGGATGAGAGCACAGAGTTTCTCTGTATGCGGACGACTTGATTTTATATATTTCTGACCTATCTAAATCCTTGCCTCAAGTCCTCAAAATATTTGATATGTTTGGAAGGCTCTCTGGCTATAAATTGAATTTACAGAAGAGCAAAATGTTCCCTATCAATAATGCAGCTCTCTACTTCTTCTTTCCTTTTTAAAGTATTGTACTCGTTTACATATCCTAGAATACGTGTACTTAGTACATTTTCGAAACTTTTTACTGAGAATTTCCTCCATTTATTGGAATGAGTTGAACAGGATCTAAAGTGTTGGGCCCTGCTCCCATTATCAGTCGTAGGTCGAATAAATTCTATCAAAATGAATGTGCTGCCTAACTTCAGCTATCTATTTCAGTGTATCCCAGTGTTTATTCCCAACTCATTTTTTAAGCTGGATAGTGCTCTCACCTCATTTATATGGAATGGAAAACCTGCTAGAATGAGTAAAAGTCTTCTGCAACGTCCTAAGTCACTGGGTGGAATGTATTTGCCTAATTTTCAGTGTTATTACTGGGCCTCGAATATTCGCCCTATACTGCACTGGCAATATGAAGATCCTGGGGCTGACATCCTATCATGTATAGCCATAGAATCTGCCTCATGTTTGCCTTCTTCCCTGGCAGCATTAGTCTACGCTCCCCTTTCTTTTCCTAAAATTTACTAAAACCTGAAATCTGGAAACAGGTAAGACATCATTTCGGATATGTCAAACTTTGTCCCCCAAATCTCCTATTCATTCTAATCATGTTTTCAGTCCTTTAATAATTGATAAGTCTTTTGCATCTTGGCATGCTAAAGGCATTAGGGAAATTAATGATTTGTATGATGAGGGGGCTTTTTGTTCATTTCAGCAGATGTGCGAGCAGTTTCATATTCCTAAGAACAATTTTTTCCGCTACCTCCAAATCCGTGACTTTGTGCGTAAAATGTTCTCTCATTTCCCTGCTCCGCCTCCATGTTCTCCATTTGATCATTTACTGGAGGACCCTCCAAGATGGAAAGGCATCATATCGTTACTTTACTGTAAAATTTTGGCCCCACTGTATACATCCCTGTCCCAAATAAAAGCTTTTTGGGAAGATGACTTAGAAATTTCTGATGAGGACTGGAATCAGTCTTATATAGAATACACAAGTCTTCAGTCTGTGCAAGACATGGACTTCTGCAGTGCAAAGTTGTACATCGAGTACACTGGAAAAGTTAAAATTATCTAAGCACTTTCAGCATATAGATCCTGCTTGTGATCGCTGTAGGTTTTTCCCAGCCTCTCACGCACACATGTTTTGGTCCTGTATAAAACCAATATTTTAGGTAAATCAATCTTTCCTTGCCCATTGATAGCCATTTTTGGAATAACTTCTGTATCATATAACCTGACAAAGATACAGTCTGACTGTATAGCTTTTATCATGCTGTTAGCCAAACGACTAATATTGCTGAAGTGGAAGGATCAGAGGCCTCCAACTCCAACACAATGGATTTGTGATGTCCTCCTTTTCCTAAAGTTGGAGAAAATCAAACATTCTATAAGAGGCTCATCTAGCCAGTGTAATAAAGCTTGGGGCCCTTTCAAGAAATACGTCAGGGAACATGTTTCATTGTCGGACATAGATTGAATCTTAGTTCTAGCATTTTTTTTGTTGTTGTTGTTTTTCTTCATCAGTTAAACTCTATTGTATCATACTGATTGTGCATTTTCAGTGTATTCCCAAGCCACACCTGTCTTTTGCTTTTTTGTTTCCTTTCCTTTGTATTTTTTTTGTAATTTTGTCTTAAAATTCATAAATAAAGTTTAAAATAAACAAATAAATAAGTATATATACACTACTGGAAGCAGCATGACCAAGAGAAAAGCTATGAAATGTAGAGAATGGACTATTGGGAATAATTTAATACACATTAATGGAATAATATATTAGATATATTAAAATGCAAGTCAGCATTGTGTTATGGCCCACCACTGTGTTATGGCAACTGACAAAAACAGGAATCAGTATATTTTATCATTTTAAAAACTTGCACAAACAACAAAGAATAAAGAATAAAAATAAATTAATAATAATTCAGTTAGAGCTCTGATATATATAGCCATTTCCTGTAATCATTTCTTGAAAGATTGTGTGACTACTTCCTCTTCCTGCTTATTGTTAGAAACCAGAAATGAACTGGTAGACTTCCTCTGCTTACTACCTTTATAAAAGGTAAAATGGCAACCTTTCAGAGTATTCTGTCTTTTTTTCAAGGTAAATAAAATATATTTATTCATCCACTTTGTTTGGGAACATCATGCTGTTGTGTTGAATAAATGCAAATTTCTGTTACTATTTAACTAGGATTGCTGTTTTTTGCTAGTTATTAGAGTTATTAGTAATGATGTAATGATGCTTAAAATGACTCAAATATGAACATACAGTATACATGTAATAATAAAAGACTTTTATGACTTGCCAAATATACAACATTTCTTTAAATAAATGTTGGAGAGAGGAAAAATCCATTTTAAATATATTTATTATACATTATTAAACTTTTTTTCAGTTTTGATATGTGTGACAGTGAAGAGCAAGGCTGAAAGTGTTTTCACTGGAACAGAAGGAGGCAGTGTGGATATCTCCTGTAAATACCCTGATGGATATCAGTATTATACCATGTATTTCTGTCATGATCCATGCACTTATTCTGATGTCTTAATTACATCAGAGATGGTTGATAAGTTCGTCTCTATGGGAAGATACAGTGCAGTAAACACTCCGTCTGAACGGAGTTTCTCTGTCACCATCAGACACCTCAGATTAAAGGACTCCGCAGATTATTACTGTGGAGTGGAGAGATGGTTCTACGACATATTGACTAAAGTAAAGCTTACTGTTAATAAAGGTATACATGACTGTAATTTCCTAATTCTTAATATCTGAAATAATATTTATGATTGTATTGTAGATTCCAGTCACAAATGCTTTATTTACTGTACTTTAAGAATTCAAGCACTATAAACAAAAAGTTTATTGTATGTATCAATAGTTTGTTTCTGTCAGTGTAATATGAATCTTTGCAAAAATTGTCAAAATTATGTGCAGGAGAATAAATATGCAGTAATGAAAATTAATAATTTTGTAACATTGTGCTTGGGCCCTGAAGTTTAGTCAACTCATGAATTACTGCCTTGATCTGAATTGTACTGCAGCTAAATATGTTTTTCATTAATATTGCTTCTTAGACGTAACAGTACCTGTGTCTACACATGCTCCAGTGCCCAGGCAGAATCAAAGATCTAAAGTTACAGAGTTTTCCGCTGCCACATCAGCTACTGCAGGTGGGGAACATAAACTCATATTCATGACGTTCTAATAAGATAACTCTACTTGCTAAAAAACTTGCTAAGTTTTGTACAAATTTGATTGTTGTACTAAATGTTTAGTTCCTTTTATTAAAGAAAGAGGAAATACCCATGATTCTTTTAAAAGTTTTGTGCAATGTTTATTTGGCAAGCAGCAGATCAGTTAATGTGTATGCAGTATAAGTGTCTGATGTACAACTGAAAAAATTTTTATATTATTCTGCTTGGGCCATTAAGTTGAAAGGTTCATGAATTCATTACTTAGTTTGAGCAATAATGTAGCTTTGTAGTTTTTTGTGGTTTTATATTGACTCAAAACCTTTCCTACTGTATCCACTACTGCAGCTACAGAGCAACCCGATGACTTCACAGCGATAACAACTGCTGTAAATAGAGGAAATAAATGTGTGTTATGTACTCTACTCTGTAAATAGGAAAATCTTAAAATTATAGAATATATACTATTGTGTAAAGTATATGAAGTAACAGATGACTTTACGGTTCATTTCTATTCTCTGCAGTTCCTACTGAGTCCACTTGTGGTCCAGTGTTGAAGCAGAATCAAAGCCCTCACAGCGATACCAAGTACTGCATGTAAGACTTAAATACACTCCAGCTCGTAAACTCCACATTATGTTTCTGTTAACCAATTAGCAACATCAGCAAAGTAATAGTTAGAAGATTTGTATCTAATAATTAGATACAAGTTTATTTAGACATGTAGATCCTTTTCTTGGAAAAGAGGAATTACAAGAAGAGGAAGTACAAGAGGAAGTGTTTCTAAGAAACAATGTATGTTGTAGATATTTTATATGAAAAGATGTCATCCACAGCTCAAACTAAACCTTCCATAGTGGCACATACTTTTCTTTAATGATAGCTGTGTTCTGTTTCTTATTTTCCCGTATTGTCTATTCACTTGCATTTTAATGACATTCTTAATTGACTGCTTAGTAAACAAAGTGTGTCCTTCATTTAACAATTAAATGGTTAATATAAAACATTAACAATTAAATGGTTAACATAAAACCTGCCCTCTGTTTCTAATGTTTCCTGAATTGTGGGTAAAACATACATGACAAATAAATATTATAATACTAATATCTTCAATCTTGATAAATCTTCCAGAATTGAACCTACAGAAAATGACTGAACTTTTAGAAGCTCCATGGTGAAGTGATGCATTCAACTTGGACAAAAGACCAGAGGGGACGTTACCTAAGAGCTAAACATTATGTTGGTGTCTGATACATTAAAGCATATGAGCATTTAAGAAAAAAAGCATGATTGCTGTTTCATTTATTTACATCTTTCTTATCATCTACTTCATTAACCAGCTTATTCTTGTTAGAAATGTAGCAAAGCAGAATCCTAGGTCAAGGCTGGAATATACTCTGTATGAGATGCTTGTCCACACACACACACACACACACACACACACATACACACACACACACACACTTGATGGCTGCTTGTGATAGATTTTACTATCTTCCTCACATTTAAATTCATTAAGTTCATAAAATAAATGCTTTTTCTTTATTCATTCACCTTCACCTGTAAGGTTGCAAAGCTCCACAGTGTAATAGTGTGTTAATCTTGAACAAAAGGCTAAAACTGGTGTTATTTCTGCTACCTGAGAAGATTGCATTTGTTGATAAAAAAAGGTTAAACCAACATGGAAACCAGAGGGTTTTGAAACTGTTCATAGGGATAAAGCAAGCCATTTTGAACTTGAGAAAAGACATTAGTTGATGACAGAACCATTGTGAGGACTGAGAAAATTCCAAAAACAACAGTCAGTTACATCACCAACAACCTTCAAATGCAGGAGTAAACATATTACAAACAACCATTTGGAGATAATTTTGAGAGCAGAAATATAGAGACCATTCCAAAAGATGCAAACCACTTATCAGAAGTAAGAAATTCAAAAGACCAGATTGGAAATTACAAAGAAATTCAGAGATGAGCCAAATTCCATGATTAACCTCTAGCAAAGTGATCGAATAGCCAAAGTGTGGTGAAAGAAAAGATCTGCCCATGATCCAAAACATACAAGCTCAGAGATTATGCATGTTGGAGGTAGTGTCATGGCTTGGGCTAGCATGACTACTTCTGGAACAGGCTCAATCATTTGTAATAATTATGTAAATTCATGATGGTAGACACAGACTGAATTCAGACATTTAATCAAATTGAATCATAGAGCTAAATCATAGAGCAAGACAATGGCCTTTTTTCCTCTAATGTGACAACGTAAGAGGAAAAAAGCTTTAAGTCAATCACCAGACCCAAGGGACCCAAATGAGATTGAAGGGATTTGAAAGATCTCTATTGTTTTCTTAATAAATTTGATGTATTGTATAATCAACAAATAAATGAATAAATAATTACATTTAAGATTTTGTGCAGCCCTGATTTTTAAGTTTATTCCTGATGAATTTGTTTCATGAATGTAATACCTAGATATCACAGAAAGATGGCAGTATAGTCCTGTTGAAGATAGGCCTTAATCTCTGCAAGCACACAAATTTTTTTAATTATTTATTTATTTTATTCTACTTTTCTCTTTCTTATATTCTTTAAATACCAAATATTGTTTGTACCATTAGGCTCATATTCAGGTTGGAAAAATAGTATAAACAAATTTAACAAAAACTTGCTCAAACAATAAAGCACTGATGTAACAACTGTTTCCTGTGTTTCCTTCCTGTGGCATCATTTCTTCTTCCTCCTGCTTATTGTGACAAACCAGAAGTGCTTTCTCAGACCTCCTCTGCTGACTCCTTCAACATGCAGTTCACAAGATTTTAGAAAAGACCAAAAACATATAGTTATATAGCACATTGTGAGTTTGGAACGAAAGCTGGTGATGTGCAGAAAACAATGCAAACATTTGTGAGGACTCTGTCCTTGTTCCAAGGTAAATTAACTTTTCATCCATTTTGTTTTAGGAATTGTTTGTTTATCAGCCTGTTGTGTTGAATAAATGCAAAATTTTATTTCCATTTGAGAGATGTTGTCGTAGATGTGTTGATGTTGTGTAGTAATGGTACTAACTCTATTATAAAAATATGCTTAATCATATATTACTTTTGTGACGGCAAACATAAAAGTGAGTTGGACTTCAGTATATCTAGTTATGTCTACATGAAGAATTTTTTAATTTTACATTTTTATGTCTTACACATTTACCTCCTGAGCTTTTACAATGTTATTGTTTATTTATTTATGTATTTTTTCAGTTTTGATAAGTGTGACAGTGAAGAGCAAGGCTGAACATGTTTTTACTGGAACAGAAGGAGGCAGTGTGGATATCACCTGTAAATACCCTGATGGATATCAATATACAACCATGTACTTATGTCGTCATCCATGCTATTCTTCTGATGTCTTAATTAAATCTCAGAAGGTTGATCAGGCCATCTCTATGGGAAGATACACTGCACTAAACATTCCATCTGTCCGGAGTTTCACTGTCACCATCAGACACCTCAGATTAAAGGACTCTGGAGTTTATTACTGTGGAGCGGATAAATGGGGATATGACATATTGATTAAAGTAAAGCTTAATGTCACTAAAGGTATACATGACTGTAATTTCCTACTTCTAAATACCACAGTCAATAGGTATGAAAGTATTGCAGATCCTTGTCACAAATGCTTTATTTCCTGTACCTAATTCAATTACTCTATAGTAGCAATAGGCTGTTCATAACAAAATATGAATAATTTTGTTAACAGTTAGGATATTGTGGCATGCAGTAAGTGAATAAATAAAATTATATGTATACATGCATGAAGCTGCACTGATTTAATTAATTTATTATTTTTTTCTGCTTGAGGCATTATGTTTCCTGCTACAGTTCCTGCTGTGTCTTCACATGCTCCAGTCGTTTTGCAGTGTCAAAGCCCTGATGTTACACAGCTTCCCCATGCTATGACAGTGATATCAAGTACTGCAGGTAAAGTTTTTAAATGCCTAATTAGCATGATCCAATAAAAAAATTTCCTTTCTCCTCCCTCCCTGAAAACCAATTAGCAGCATCACATCAAATTGGGTTATGGTGATTATAGTCAGCTTAATCATTTTATACCATTTTGATTGGTGTAATAAACATTTAGATTATCGTCTAAGAATAGAGGTAATATGCATGAATTTCTTGTATAAACTACTGCAATGTTAATGTTCTTTTTACTTTCAGATAATTTCACCTCAGATGAACAAGCATCATCTACAACTCAACCTCAACATTCTATAAACACACACCGTAAACCATTTTTATAGTTATTCAATACAGTATTCAGTAATTTGAATGACCTGCTTTGTTATCAGGAGAAAATGAATTATTAAAGTTAAATTGATCTTTCATTTATTATGTTTCAAACAGTTCAGTTGCTTGTTGTTTGTGGAGGAGTGCTGGGCCTAATGTTCTGCTATGTTTTTGCAACTCTTGTGATTCTCTACAGAAAGAAATCCAGCACACAAAACACATGTAAGTGAGAAGATTACAAGTAATTACAAATACATAGCCAATGTGTAATATAAAAAATGAATGAAGAAATGTTTATAATTGGTATCATATTCTTCACATGAATTTCTGTGTTTATTCATTTTTCTCCCTGTTATTTAGCTTTGAAACCACCTGCTCCTGAAAGCCAAATTTCACATCCATCACCTGATCAGGTATGTTGTACTGAGTACTGAACCAGAACCGCTATTCTCATGAGCATAATTATTTTAGGATTTTTCATTATTTTCCCTTTTTTCACTTGTCACTAAGTTGAATCTTTTCCCTGGCCTTTGGTAAAGGAAAATTTATTAAATTGTTCTGCATCACATAAAGCATTCATTAAATAAGTAAATAAAAAAATAATGATATTCAAAGTTTTGCAATATCCATTTAAAAAAACAAAACAGACAAGTTACATGAGTGAGTTGATGTGAATGAGTTTTTTTAAGGGGTTTAATAAATATAAAACATTTGTCCATTGTTGCACACACACTGAAACAGTGATGTCTGTGCAAATGACTCATACATTATTTTTGTACTGAATATAACTGACATTTGTTTCAACCTCTTTCTACCAAGGAGGACATTTGCCATGTGAATGATTACATGTCGGCTGTGTATAGTTATAGTTATAGAGGAGATGAATCTTCAGCCACTTACAGCACCATTCAGCTCCCTGCTCCAGCAGATAATGATCGCAGTCTATACTCTGTTGTAATTTTTCACTGAAAACAATTAACGCATCCTATATATGTGTGGTGCATAATACACAAAGATAAAAACAGTTTTGTGGATTATAAGACAATAAGTACTCTTTTGGGCATACACTGTCTTATTTAAACTCCTGTATTCCTCACATATTTAACCAACTAGCAAGAAGTAAGACTTGACATGCTATATTTTAATGACATGGTTTCTAACATCCTGTACAAATTGTCACATAAACCCAGTGCTTTTGGGTGTCTATGATATTTTTTTCCCATCTTGTAGCTCTTATACAAACATGTACATATAATGCTAATGCAGATTGAAACACACTTAGATTAATTCAACAACTGTATCCACTGACCACTCATTGGTAAAAATGTTTTCTAATGTTTCTGAGAAGGTCATCAAAATAGTCTGAACTGTGAGAAGCTCCTCTGTGAAAGAATTGGAGAAAAATAGTCAAGATCAGCATACACGCTTCCTTTCACAAGTAGCTATGATGTTATTTTTAAGGTGTGAAGTGGTACTGTTGTTGTGACAAACAAAACAAAAAGTTTCAGCCTTACTGCAAGCAAATTGTATACCTCCATGTATTACAGCCTATTCCTGAAACAGTGACAAATTATTGCTTGTACAACATATGGCAATAACAGTAATTTCAATATACAGTAGATCAATAAATACAATATACAATACAAGGAAAACTGCAATACCAAATAACATTTTAAGTAATATACAGTTTGTATACCGTTGTCAAAATGAATTCTGACATCTTTCTGTTCCAGTAGTTATGCTAATGTCTTTTTTGCTGTAGAGTCCATATGGAGTGACAGTCAGAAATACATGCATTCATGCAATATTTAGGGCCCGAGCACCGAAGGAGCAAGGCCAGAGGCCTTGCACCGTAGGTGCGGAAGCCCTATTGTTTTCTTTAGAATTTTATATTTATTTATTTTTAGGGCCCGAGCACCGAAGGAGCAAGGCCAGAGGCCTTGCACCGTAGGTGCGGAAGCCCTATTGTTTTCTTTAGAATTTTATATTTACAGCGTTACAGCGCGTTACCCGTTACAGCGTTACCCGTTACAGCGCCCCCTGGAAAACCTTGCTGCATAGCTGATACACACTTGCACGTATCCATGTACAACTTGGTACACACTTAGATCTCATTGAAATGAACAACTTTCACACTGCATGTCATTAAGTCTAATCCACAGGAAGTGAGTTATTTTGAGTTGTTTGCAAAACGCACCCAATGGAATTTGAAATACTCCTCCTAGGGAATTGATACAACTGCCACCAATCCCAGGCTAAAATGATCTCAAGACATTGATAATGCAAAATTGCGAAGGGAAATTTGATATCTCAAACGGTTCAGCCGTGAGAAGCCCTTAAACTTTTGGCGAATAAAACGAAACAGGAAGTGGCTAATAACTTCTGTGTACATTATGTGATCTACATGAAACCTATATTAAAAAAATTAATGTTCTTATATCTTAACAGTGGAAAGCCCTAATGTTTCAAAAAAATGTACATAGAAAGAACAACTGGTTATGAGTAATTCTGCTTAGTTTCATGATTTTGTGACGCTCAAACGGCTCACAACAAATTTTTACATTTATCAGTGCATTGACTGGACATGGCTTTGGCCTGACTCCTGCAGTACTAGACTATGTCCACTAGAGGATCTTTCCACTTTATTTTTATTTTTTTAAATATGGCTTCATGTTCACAATTTATATATACAGAGTCAGCCAAAAAATGTATATATAGACTTCAAGAAAAGAAAAAGTAGACATTTTTTCATTTTTTTGCAGACATTGTTTGCACTTATATTCTTAATTGCCTGCTTTATGATCAAAATGTGGCCTAAATAATTTTATCATTTCAATAAAATTGGCTTAGCTCACTTTGTTAATCTTAACTTTATTAAAGCATATAAGCATTTAAGAAAAAAAAATTGTTGCCGTTTTATTTATTTCCATTTTTCTCATCATCAACTTCATTAATTAGTTTATTCTTATTAGAAACAAGGCAAAGCAGAATCCTGGGTCAAGGCTGGAATACACTCTGTATGAGATGCTTGTCCACACACACACCCACACACACACACACACACACACACTTGATGGCTGCCTGTGATCGCTTATTCCATCTTCTTCACATTTAAATTCATTACGTTCATAAAATTATACCATTGTCTAGCCCATTCTCTACTCTGTCTAGGTTTCTAAACCATCCTGTGTTAATGTGACACGTGGGCTTCTACCTAGTACTTTCGATGCGACTTTGAGGCTAATTTTATCATGGTAACTTACACCTTTTTTGCAGACACATGCATTTGCACAATGTTATGCATTTGCAAACTGAATGTACATTGAGCTTAAACCACACCCCATCACCACTGACTACAAACTGATACTATAGTGCTATAACGTCTGACCAAATATTTCATGACTGCACCTGCAGAAAGTGGCGGAAGTGGCTTCGCATTCCGAGGTGAAATGGAGCATTCACCTTACAGAAAGACCACAGAGATGTTTAATCTCTCTATGTCAATCTCTATTCTTTAGATATTATATTTGATCATTAAGACACAACACAGGCAATATGTAGTGGATATAAAAATATATATTTATCAGATTGCAAAGGGATCTCCTGTGCTCAGCTCTCTTTAAGACATTTTTACAAGCTTTCTATAGGACTTCTATGGGATCTGTGCTCTGAATTGGCCAGGTCCTTTAATATTGCCAGAGGTCTATTTGCCGCCTCTCTGATTTTGCCTTATTCTTTTGTCAATTTTGGAAGGATATAAGCTCTCCTCATCACGACCTTGAGATGCTGTACATGCTTTGTAAGCCCTTTGCGGACTATGGCTTCAGTATGTGGATAAAACCAAGAAGATTTAAAAAAAAAAAAAAAATACAGACACAGCTGATCTTTATTTTGGGTTAATCAGATTCACTACACTAATCAATCACTTCACAATAGCAGATGATCCCTGTCTTGATAATGGTACACGCTTAACACAATTTTGCAGTGATGCATTTTGTCACAATATATTGTTACCCAGATAATTCTGTGCACCACTGTTGAATTACTTCCTGTTTGTGAAAGGATAAAAAGGCAGTGTAATGAAATCTAACATTTTATTTAATCTAAAAACAGTTAAAAGGCTTACACTTTATTTCTACTGTGCAACAGGACCCAACACTCTCTGAGAAAATCTCAAGGAGGAAGGCCCCAAATCGTTTGTTACACGGTTACATTTGTTTCTATAACCATGATTCAAACACAGAAACAAAGAAAGAAAAACACTGTCACTCACTGGACACATTACGATGCCTGATCGGGACAACCTTACCAAGGTATGCCTAAGCTGATTCTTAGCCTTGAGTCTTGCCATCTCATCTCCACTGCATTCTGACCCTCTAACTGTTCGTGCAAGCAATTTCTAGTCACAAACAACTTCTTGACACACACAGAGAAGTTCAAAACTTCTTTCTTTAAAATTGTCCATCACACTTGATAAATGGACTTTATGCTAAAGTACATACACTATATTGCCAAAAGTATTCGCTCACCCATCCAAATAATCAGAATCAGGTGTTCCAATCACTTCCATGGCCACAGGTGTATAAAATCAAGCACCTAGGCATGCAGACTGTTTTTACAAACATTTGTGAAAGAATGGGTTGCTCTCAGGAGCTCAGTGAATTCCAGCGTGGAACTGTGATAGGATGCCACCTGTGCAACAAATCCAGTCGTGAAATTTCCTCGCTCCTAAATATTCCACAGTCAACTGTCAGCTGTTTTATAAGAACGTGGAAGTGTTTGGGAACGACAGCAACTCAGCCACGAAGTGGTAGGCCACGTAAACTGATGGAGCGGGGTCAGCGGATGCTGAGGCGCATAGTGTGAAGAGGTCGCCAACTTTCTGCAGAGTCAATCGCTACTGACCTCCAAACTTCATGTGGCCTTCAGATTAGCTCAAGAACAGTGCACAGAGAGCTTCATGGAATGGGTTTCCATGGCCGAGCAGCTGCATCCAAGCCATACATCACCAAGTGCAATGCAAAGCGTCGGATGCAGTGGTGTAAAGCACGCCGCCACTGGACTCTAGAGCAGTGGAGACGCGTTCTCTGGAGTGACGAATCGCGCTTCTCCATCTGGCAATCTGATGGACGAGTCTGGGTTTGGCGGTTGCCAGGAGAACGGTACTTGTCTGACTGCATTGTGCCAAGTGTAAAGTTTGGTGGAGGGGGGATTATGGTGTGGGGTTGCTGGGCTTGGCCCCTTAGTTCCAGTGAAAGGAACTCTGAATGCTTCAGCATACCAAGACATTTTGGACAATTCCATGCTCCCAACTTTGTGGGAACAGTTTGGAGCTGGCCCCTTCCACTTCCAACATGACTGTGCACCAGTGACCAAAGCAAGGTCCATAAAGACATGGATGACAGAGTCTGGTGTGGATGAACTTGACTGGCCTGCACAGAGTCCTGACCTCAACCCGATAGAACACCTTTGGGATGAATTAGAGCGGAGACTGAGAGCCAGGCCTTCTCGTCCAACATCAGTGTGTGACCTCATAAATGCGCTTCTGGAAGAATGGTCAAAAATTCCCATAAACACACTCCTAAACCTTGTGGACAGCCTTCCCAGAAGAGTTGAAGCTGTTATAGCTGCAAAGGGTGGACCGACGTCATATTGAACCCTATGGATTAGGAATGGGATGTCACTTAAGTTCATATGCGAGTCAAGGCAGGTGTTTTTGGCAATATAGTGTATATTAAATCACCTAACAGAAAGATTTACAATGGTTATATGTTTTTCTAATTTGTTTATTAGCCTTACATTGTGTTTGCAGTGCAAGTCTATATTAAGTAGCTGTTACTACACTGGGGTTCAAAATCTTGACAATGTCTATTTTATGTGTGAGATTAGTATTGAGCTAATTAACAGTAAAAACAATGTTTAATATTTTTACCCTCCATTATCAAGAGTGCCATTGTGTTATGACTTATTTTTGAGACAGTAAAATAGCCCGAAATACAGGGCCCAGATGCAAGAAATTAAAGAGCATGGTTCATAACACATATTTTTTTTCGGCAATAGGCACATTCTAAGATATACAGAATTTCAAGTATTACAGGTACTGTTTTTTTTCCCTTCTAATGTTTCCTTAATAATGTTTCAACAGTCAAACAACAGCAGCTCAGCTTCACTGAACTACTCAAGGAAGTATTATGAATATGGTGCATGTAAAGACATTGTATGTGGATGAAAACTATTCTGTGAAACTTGATCATTATCATTATGTGTATGTATTGTTTCCAGTTTACACCTTAAATGTTGCTGAATGTAAAAGACATTAAACTAACACAATGTAATTCAGTTCTTTACAAACAAAGCAAAGGGTTAAAACTCTTTAGCACATTTGTGGAATATTTGCAATTTAAGTCCCTGTGAATTAGTTATTACTGTATAAGTTAATATAAGTGCATGGTTTTCCTTGCAGTACATCACTGTCTGAGTTTCT
Source organism: Hemibagrus wyckioides (assembly GCF_019097595.1). NCBI lineage: Eukaryota > Metazoa > Chordata > Actinopteri > Siluriformes > Bagridae > Hemibagrus > Hemibagrus wyckioides. The sequence goes on along the minus strand of NC_080714.1, from coordinate 20,413,090 downwards.
GTTGCAGATAATTACACCTTGTGACCAAACAGAACTGAGAATTCAGCAGAGCTGTGGCAAAAACACCCTTATGAGATTATAGTTTTCAATTCTTACATTTTCTGAAGCAAAGTGGTATTACTTAGAGTCTATGTGCTGGAATATTGGCCCGCAGTTTAGCAATTACATTTGATTTAATCTACATGTTTAGGAAAATCACAGTTTTAAACTGTGCTTTTGTTTAATCTAACTAATAAGATTAATGAATAAAAACTATTAGTTTATTCATTGTTATCTGTTGCAGCTTACAACCTGCACATATATCTGAGTACATTAAGGGTCTTACCAACAGGCCCAACAATGCCTCTCAGGCAGGCTTCTTCCAATTGTCATGAAGAAAAAAAATAATAAAATATCACCAATATCACAAATACATCTCCATTGATGTATTTGGCTGAGATGGTTTTTTGTTTCTGTAGGATTGCTACAGTATGTAAATACTGTTTTTTTTACGTAAATTGTGTGAAATTGTGTGAACCTAAAAGTGAGTTTGGGAAAGAAATTTGAAGTTTGGGGTTACTTTTTAATTTTTATTTCTATAGGTCTGGTGGATAATTGATGGTTAAAGCAAAGAATGCTGTTTGTCGAATACAGGTCAACATTTAACACTATATAATATATATATAATATATAGTATATATAACTTTAATTCCCTCCACACTCACCACCAAGCTGGAGCACCTGGGACTCAGCCCATCTCTTTGTCAGTGGATCTACAATTTCCTAACTGGCAGACCACAGGCAGTAAGGATGGGCAGACATGTCTCAGCCTCACTCATCCTCAGCACTGGAGCCCCCCAGGGTTGTGTTCTGAGCCCCCTGCTGTACTCTTTGTACACGTATGACTGCATGGCCACTACCAACTCCACCAACATCATCAAGTTTGCTGACGACACTGTTGTGGTAGGACTGATCTCCGACAACAATGAGATGGCCTACCTGGAGGAGATTAAGACTCTGGAGAACTGGTGCCAGAGGAATAACCTCCACCTTAACGTCAGCAAGACTAAGGAGCTGATAGTGGACTTCAGCAAAAAGCAGGAGAGGAACTAGCGGACCCCTGTGATCAACAACAGCCCAGTGGAGAGAGTGGACAGCTTCAGATACCTCGGTGTTCACATCACGGAGGACCTGTCATGGTCCTGTCACATCAACACCGTGGTGAAGAAGACCCGGCAGCGTCTCTTCAACCTCAGACGCTTGAGAGACTTTAGACTTCCCGCTAAGGTGCTAAGAAACTTTTACTCCTGTACCACAGAGAGCATCCTGACGGGGAACATCACAACCTGGTTCGGGAACAGCACCATGCAGGACAGATGAGCTCTTCTTGAGAGCTGAGTGCATCATCTGTACCAAGCTCCCTGACCTGCACTCAATCTACAACAAGCGGTGCTGGACCAAGGCCAGGAAGATCGTGAAGGACCTCAGCAACCCGAACAATGGACTTTTCTCTCTGTTGAGGTCAGGGAAGCGCTTCCACTCCCTGAAGGCCAACACAGAGAGACTGAGGAGAAGCTTCTTCCTGCAGGCTATACGGTCTCTCAACCAGAACTTCACCTTAGGACTCAACTGATTGGACTTGCTACCAAAACCAACCACACCATACATTTGCACATTACAGGACTGTGGCACACCATACATATAACAAACATATATGGCACATTCTACTCCCGCTTATACACAAGAGAACTTGTGCACATCTGCACGTTAAAGATGGACAATACCACTGCTTCTCATCATCTCATCACCCTGTTTCATTTCACTACATGACCACCCTGTACTGCTGCTAGCTGCACCTTGCACATTATTGCACATTATTGCACACTATACACTTTATATAGTTCTGTATAATACAGTTGTGTACATTTTACATTTTTTATATATATTCTATATTTCCTATAGAAATATATATATATAATAAAATATAGAAAATAGGAATATATATATATATATATATATATACACTATATATATATATATATATATATATATTTATATATATATATATATATATACACTATATTGCCAAAAGTATTCGCTCACCCATCCAAATAATCAGAATCAGGCGTTTCAATCGCTTCCATGGCCACAGGTGTATAAAATCAAGCACCTAGGCATGCAGACTGTTTTTACAAACATTTGTGAAAGAATGGGTCGCTCTCAGGAGCTCAGTGAATTCCAGCGTGGAACTGTGATAGGATGCCACCTGTGCAACAAATCCAGTCGTGAAATTTCCTTGCTCCTAAATATTCCACAGTCAACTGTCAGCTGTATTATAAGAACGTGGAAGTGTTTGGGAACGAGAGCAACTCAGCCACGAAGTGGTAGGCCACGTAAACTGATGGAGCGGGGTCAGCGGATGCTGAGGCGCATAGTGCGAAGAGGTCGCCAACTTTCTGCAGAGTCAATCGCTACAGACCTCCAAACTTCATGTGGCCTTCAGATTAGCTCAAGAACAGTGTGCAGAGAGCTTCATGGAATGGGTTTCCATGGCCGAGCAGCTGCATCCAAGCCATACATCATCAAGTGCAATGCAAAGCGTCGGATGCAGTGGTGTAAAGCACGCCGCCACTGGACTCTAGAGCAGTGGAGACGCGTTCTCTGGAGTGACGAATCGCGCTTCTCCATCTGGCAATCTGATGGACGAGTCTGGGTTTGGCGGTTGCCAGGAGAACGGTACTTGTCTGACTGCATTGTGCCAAGTGTAAAGTTTGGTGGAGGGGGGATTATGGTGTGGGGTTGTTTTTCAGGAGCTGGGCTTGGCCCCTTAGTTCCAGTGAAAGGAACTCTGAATGCTTCAGCATACCAAGACATTTTGGACAATTCCATGCTCCCAACTTTGTGGGAACAGTTTGGAGCTGGCCCCTTCCTCTTCCAACATGACTGTGCACCAGTGCACAAAGCAAGGTCCATAAAGACATGGATGACAGAGTCTGGTGTGGAGGAACTTGACTGGCCTGCACAGAGTCTTGACCTCAACCCGATAGAACACCTTTGGGATGAATTAGAGCGGAGACTGAGAGCCAGGCCTTCTCGTCCAACATCAGTGTGTGACCTCACAAATGCGCTTCTGGAAGAATGGTCAAAAATTCCCATAAACACACTCCTAAACCTTGTGGACAGCCTTCCCAGAAGAGTTGAAGCTGTTATAGCTGCAAAGGGTGGACCGACGTCATATTTAACCCTATGGATTAGGAATGGGATGTCACTTAAGTTCATATGCGAGTCATGGCAGGTGAGCGAATACTTTTGGCAATATAGTGTATATATATATATATATTCCTATTTTCTATATTTTATTTATATTTACCTACTGTGGAAATTTGTAGTTTTTATATATTATATATTTCGTATTTTATATTTTTTATATTTTACATTTTAGTCTTGTCTTTTTTTTCTGTCCTAATTCCTTTTTCCTTTTCAAGGGTCAAACAAACAGTCGTGTAAGCATTTCACTGCATATCATACTGTGTACAATTATGTAGGTAACTAATAAAATTTGAATTTGATTTGATTTGAGTGCATATGTGAGGCTTGGGTAATGCAGACTGAGGTTAAAAGTTTAGCCCCACATGACTGGATCAAGCAAAATAAATGTAAAAGAACTGGTTACAAGAATAGAGTGATTTGTGTTATCTGATTTGGAATTCCAGTATGATGTCTGTGTGTGCGTATACATGTGCATGCATGGATAAACAGAGATAATCTTGCCGTCAAGTTGAGTCTTACAGAAGATCGTCACAAAGTCTCTAAAAAAACTTAAAACTGGATTTTATGCTAAAGTTCAAAAGATCAACTGGACAAATGCAGAATATGCTAATTATTAACAATGAACGACATTTCAGTGATCGATTGTTTGTCTCTGGTCTCACAGGATATTTCCTATTTTAAACTATAACCTGTAAGTGCTCCTAATACAAGAGTAGCAAAACACTACATTAAGATGGGGTTAGAAGGGTCAGATGCAGATATTCTACTTTTTTTTGTAATTTATATTGTGCTTACAGTGGTATGCTCCATGCTATAAAATATATATAAATCAGTATACGTATTCATCTTAGAAGAGAAGTGATTAATATCAATAGCTAGTTCAATTGTTGGTTAAAATGTATTTTGTTTACTTCATTAAATTAATTAAAGAACTTCTTAAATATGTATGTAAAGACAGCAACAACAAAGTTAAATTCTTCTCAGTACATACTACACTGAGTACATTTCAGCCATGCAGCTCTCTAAATATAACTCATTTCTGTTTAGTGTGAATGTGGTTAAAAGAACATACATGAATATGTGGTGAAGGGAGTCAGACCCAGTTTTAGTATACATGCAATAAACCAATTAAAGCCAAGATTTTGAATTTCAGTCAACTAAACAGACTACGCCACCCTGTTAGGTACAGGGAACCCTTGAACAATAATTCATGTAAGCACACAGGTTCGTTAGTCCAGAAGGAGGCAAAGTATTGGATGCAGAAATACAAAAATACAAAATCTTTATTAACAAAAACAGTTCATTACATAACACTCAATAATGCAATTTATTAAAATCACCAGGACAAAAGATCAACCACTACAATAAAGACCGGAAAGGACTGTCACCCACTTGTCTACACACACACTCACAAATACAAATAAGCAAACATGAATACACTAGGAGCCAGAGTCAACCCAGGCCAGGCAACCCAGCCTCAACTTCCTTATTGGCCTACTCAAAAATACCTCGACAAATACACACTCAACTCACTCGCACCGCACACCAGTGGGATCATGCACAGCCACACAGCACGCAGTGAAGGAAGCACCACCACCAAACAGGAAGGACAACTTGAGGCCTGCCCTGGGGCTTGACTCCTAGGAAACACAAAAGAAAGAAAACAATTATACATGCACAGAAACTATAAAAAATATAATCAGACGCGCAAAGAAAAAGAAAAAAACAATTTACAACTAGATCACGTAAAACAAAAAAGACAGACAAGCCAGACAATACAACATTGGAAAAATGCACATACGAACAGTAGTTTTCATGAAGACAGCGAGCTCATTCATAAAACCATCAGTAGCAGTTTCGTGTGTAAGACAACAGTGCTGCAGGATGCTGCCCTGCAATGTCAGATATCCAAGAAGCTATTTCTTTCCTGTGATTGTAGTCTTCACCTGAAAAACAAAAAACGATTTTACATTATGCACCAATTCATCGCAATATTTAACACCTTATTTTACCCACCATCATTTTACCACTACGGCCAGAATTCCTATGATACACACCCCGAGGCCAAAGGTTTCCCACGATCTAAATTGCATTCGGCGGAAGGTAACCGGGGGGGAGGTCAGCCAATGGCCCACACATCCACTATGATGACTGAAAAACAAAACACTATCGGCTAAGGGGGAGAAAGGCAAGAAAACCAAAGATCATAAAGCATAAAGCAGTCTAATTGGCCTTAGCCAAGTAGCCACTATACATACCGTAAACGCATCAGAGGCCCTGAGCTATGATGCACACCGGGTGGCGACCCATACCCCATACCCCGGAATATATATACACTCCCCAATCATATTGCGATTAAACCACACCCTGCTCATTACAGCTCTGCTTTGGCGCACAATCCAAGTGTGTGACTCACTACAAACAGATTCATTCTTATATCAAAAATAAAAAATAAAAAAACTAAATGAAAATTAAATTCTTTATTTTATTTATAATAAGATTCACAATATTAGGATTTTACATTTGCATAGGAATATTTTCATAGTAATAAATTCATTCTCAAATTATTGTCATGCAGTTTGTAGTATGTATAAGGTAGACATATGAATTACATTCACAGACCATTTAATCTACAGTAGGCAGCCATGAACCTGGTTTTGGGATCCTTTGTGAATCCAGTATCAATACGTATGTAATTATTAAAAATACTGGCAAAGAAATAGATTTACTGGTTAATGTAGTATTTACTGAACAATTACAGCAACATTTTTCTATGCATTGTATAATTAGACAAAATCAGAAGAAATTGATTTAATTGTAGATTTATTAATTCACAAAACATGCAAGTTCTATTCAGAATTTAGAGCCTGCTGAAGACACCGTGCTAAAAATAACATACTTGCAGTTAAGCAGAAAAAAAATCACATTTAAGTTGATTCAATAACAACAAAAGTAATCAGAAATATGCAGAAGAACTTCCTGATTTTCTCAGTGATCTCTTTGTCTTGTGCGATTCCTTATGCGATTAGAGCGCATAAAAAGATTGTAAACGGATTGAGAAGGCATCACGGAGAATTTACTCATGATACTTTATCATACATATACTATTCACAATGTTCAAGAATATCAGCCAATTATTTTTGCACCAGCTCTGTAAGTCAAATCTTATCATATCAGTTACATGCCAACTGATACCTGGGGAATTTGTCGTTGGTTTTTCTTTTGTACTTTTCCCTTTCCCTTATACTCCCTTTGTACTTTTCCCTCTCCTTTCTCTCTCATCTTATAGACTTGTAGCAATAAAATAATTCATTTGTTTAAACTGATATCAGGTATGCCGAGTTCCAGTTTGATTATTGAATGCTAAGTACACTCAGCTTTACTGTGAAACTGTACAACCTACAGGTATTGTTTCCTAATGTCTGAGTCACTGAAGTCATTGTAGCGTTCAGTTTCAGTAAATCCCCATTTATTGTCTTACCACACTGAGTCTGCTGGGCCCCTTGATATTTTCCGTGCTTCTAACTGAGGGTGAGGAGTTCCTGCTGACCCTCTGACTGGCTAGCTGTGAGGAGAGTTTTTGCCGTCACACCACGAGGTCTTATGTTTACTTCACTGGGGTTGCTATACCAGTGCTATCCATTCAGCACCCGGACGATAATTGAATGAGGAGTGCTTCCAATATACATTACTGTTCAAAAGTTTTAGAGCACCTATATTTTTCAACTTTTTACAGAAATTTACATAGGCTAATGTCTCAGTGTACTCTGACATTAACGCACAGAACACCTTAACAATTAGACATCACACTGATTAGCAAAATCTAATGCAAACTTTTGATTCATCAAAGTAGCCATCTTTCGCAGATATAACAGTTGAACACATTTGTGGCATTCTTCAACGGAAATTAAATATTGTTTGAAAAGTTCTTTCCAACACTGTTGCAGATATGTTGCACTTGTAGGTTGCTTTACTTTCACTCTTCTGTCCAGTTCATCCCAAACCAGCTGGATGGAGTTTAATTCTACAGCCATTCCATGATTTGAAGCCTACCATCTTATTATTTTCTTTTAAGCTAGTTCTAACACAGCCTGGAGATATCATTTTGAATCATTGTCTTGCTGTAGGATGAACCTCTGACCAACTAGGTAGAGGGTATTACACCGTGACTCAAAATACTGTGGTAGTATTTTTGATTTAGCATGCCACTCACTTTGTGTAAGCTGCTGACTATGGATCCATCAGAAGAGCCCCAGATTATCAGGCAGAAACCCAAAAGTGTCCTGACTAATCTTGACATGATAACATAACTATTAATATATAAAATATTATTATATATTTTACTGTTATATTTTACTGTTTTACTATATTTTATAATATTATACTGATTAAAAATATCAGATAAGCCATTTTCAGCTGATTTTTGAAAACTAGTGTACTGTGAGAAAGGGTTAGAACCTTTTCAAATTCACAGCAGTGGCAGACCATTTGCCAGGCATTTGCCAACATGTTTCATTTTATAGTTACAAAGGACTGAAGGACTGGATTTTCGATAAACTTTAAATAAAGATCCACATATAGAAAGAGTCAAAATGATAATACATTTTTAAATGTAAGCAAGAATTATTAGATTATTAGATTATGTGGAATATCTGCTATTTAAGTCCCTGTAAATTAGCTATTACTATATGTATTAATGTACACCGATCAGCTATAACATTATGAGCACTGACAACTGAAGTGAATAACACTAAATATTAGTTAGTGGGTGGGATATATTAGGCAGCAAGTGAACATTTTGTCCTCAAAGTTGATGTGTTAGACGCAGGAAAAATGGGCAAGCGTAAGGCTTTGAGCGAGTTTGACAAGGGCCAAACTGTAATGGCTAGACAACTGGAGACGATCATGAGATCAAATTGAAGTCGCTTTGGATAAGGGCAGCTGCCAAATGGCAAAAATGTGAATGTACCTTGGTATAGAAATGAGATTTGGCTAAACAGTGACAAATTAGTAGAAAAAGTAATATCGAAATTTACAATATTAGAATTTTACATTTACAGGAAACGAATATTTTTTACAAGAATAGATCACAAATTATTGTGAAGTTATTGGATTTTGTTAGCTGGCCAAATAAAATACAGTTTATACTAAATATAAACAAACATATCCTTGAACCTGGTTTGGGGATTTTTTGCATGACCTTTGCAAATCCAGTATCAATATGTATGTAATTTTTAAAAATAATTAGAAAATGGCAGAGATATGGAATATTTACTGATTAATGTAGTTTTCACTGAAAAAAATTACAGCAAAACTTTTTTATACATTATATCATGAGACGAGAAAATCAAAAGAAGTTGTTAACTAAAAAAAAACATGCAATTTACATCTACTATGTACTTTCTGCTTCTTTTTAATTAGTTATTTGCATTTAGAGCCTGCTGCAGACATCATGCTGTACGTTAAGTGCAACGTACTTGCACATAAGCAGAAAAACAAATCACATTTATGTTGATCCAAAAAAAGTCAGAATACTAAAATTATATGCAGAAAAGATTTATCTGATTTTATCATGTAATTTACAATATACAGGCAGAAGTTGAATATACAGCTGAATAATTTCCTTTGGAAAAAAAAGTCATTGATTTATGCCTGTCTTATGTCACTAGCACTGCAAAGGTATGTTTTTTTTTCTAGTTTCTAAATTTAGAAACTAGAAACTTTAGGTTTATTGTACCATGTTACCATATTATTAAACAAGCCATTTAATTTTTGAGCAATTTTTTCCCTTGGCTTCCAGACCTCCTCGTGTTCAGCAAGTGGTTCTCCTCTCTCCACTTTCTGCACAATCAAAGCACGTTTTTTTATCTCCTCCAGTTCAGCAATGCGATTTTTGTACCCTGCTTTGGCAGATTGCTTCTCAGACTCAATCAGTAGTTCAATGTATTCTGGTGTGGACAGGGGATCAGGGCGGAGAGCAATTTCCTTCAGACGTGTCAGGCTTCTGGCAAGTTTATCATTTAACTTCAAGACTTGTTCTTGTACATCCATATATTCCTCCTCCAACTGCTTGTTGATTTTCTCTATTGTCATACTTTTCCCTAAAGCCTCTTCATATTGCTTTTTCAGATTTGCATATGTCCTTTTCTCTTTTACAAGTTCAGTTTCAAATCTGAATGGCATGTTGTGATGCACATTCCACACGCATTTACCAGGACACACTGTACAGTTGCCGTTTTTCATTGATGAACAACGTTGTTTATCTTGATCATTTGAATAGGCACATGGATAATGGCAGGTGAAGTTGCAGCCATGACAATTTGTTACAAATTTTCCCCTTTCAATGTCAATTTTCTTACACTTTGGTATTTCAATCTCATATTCAAAATTTTCATTTTCCTTTATGACATTCTGGTTTTCTTCCAGTACCGATCTTGTCATTTTGATTTCATCAAGTTTTTCCAGTCCGGTTTGGATGAGGGGTTGCACTCCATCTACAACTGTCTCTAAGGTTTTGCGTTCAGACAGAACTTCTTTTGTGAGCTGAAGACTTTTGGTTTCCATTGTCCCTAAGTGATTAAAGAATCGTTTCATGCTTCCTTTGCCCATTTTCCAGAACATTTCATCAAAGTTGTCTTCATCATCCAAGTCTATATTCTGAGCAAAAAGTGCAGAATTGTTGAATTTGAAATGAAGGAGTGTTCCATCTTCCTTTTTTCCACAAGGGATATCAGCAGCTTTAATGGCTTCTAGTACAGGAGGTTTCTGTCCATCAGCAAATGTTATCATAACAGTGATATTGTTTGCTATGTCTTTTCCAAAGATTGAAAGAATAGCTTCAAAAATGTATTTCTGGGTATGGGTTAGTCGAGCTAAAGCTGACTGTACCACAAAACAAACAGCATCAAGAGTAAGGATGCCATCTTTTTCAGAAAAGAACTTTCTGATTTTCTCAGTGATCTCCTTGTCTTGTGCAATTCCTCTCGTGTCTCCAAACCCTGGTGTGTCTATGATTGTGACTGAATAGGGAACCTGGAAGTCATTTTGATGGTGAATCTGATATGCTGTAACGTCTGAAGTCTGGCTCTCGGCTTGTGTTTTATTGGTTTGCTCATCTATCAGTTTAAATCTACATGAATCACTCCACTCCACTCCGAGTATATAGTTGATCATGCCATTAATGAGAGTGCTCTTTCCAGAGCCAGTAGCACCCATGAGCATTATTGTTTTGTTTGGATGAGTACAATGACAAGTATGTCCAAAGTCTTTTTTGTGAAGAGCACCACTTCCTGTGTCTCTCAGATTCAGTAGGTACACTGAAGGATTACCAGTGCTTAGTTTAGTGTAGTTGTTATTATTTTTTATTTTGTTTTCCATATTGTTGCTCACTGTTCTGAAACATGAGAAAAAAGAAATATGTTAGAGCTTATAAAATGCTTGAACTGATTGTGTAGGAATGAAGGAGAATTTACTTGATAATATTTTATATTTATGCCATTCACAATGTTCAAGAATTGAATTAATTTTTAATTAATTAATTTAACACCAGATCTGTTAAAATCTAATCATATAATTGTGAGAATTTCACTGTGCCAGCAGATCTGGGGGCTGACACCTATGGTGGCCGAGAAGTACAAAACAAAATAACAAATCAGAAAACAAAATAACAAATCCAAAAACACAACGACAATTTAGACAAACCGTAAAAGGTAGGTATAGTTTGTGAATGTAATTCTTATGGAAATCTGGAATAGTTTGGTCTTTGAAACGTACCTGTGTTCTTGTTTTAAGACATCGCAAACTAATCTTTGTGCCATGATACTCTCTCAGTATATCCAAAATCATGGCATATGAATATCCTTCCTCAAAGCAGAATTGAGTTTCTAGTTTCTTATAAAGATAAATATATACGTTTTTTATTTTCTTTAAAAGATTTAAATAGCACTATTGAAAGAAATACGGTTTAAAGTGAACACAGAACTCCACACATGTACAAGAAATAAAGTTAGATACACAATTTCCTACTTCTTGTATATCTTGAGTGACAGATGTCTTGTCTAATCAGCGGTAAGAATTCCATTCGCAAACCTACCTTTTCCGGTTTGTCTGAATTGTCACTTTTGGATTTGTTCATTTATTTTCATTTTTTTTTTTCTGGTTTGTTATTTTGTTTCTGGATTTGTTATTGTGTTTTTGGATTTGTTATTGTGTTTTCTAATTTATTTTTTGTTTTGCACTTCTCGGCCACCATACACACCCCTTACCTTTCCCATCGCCCTACTCACTAGCAGCTAAACACAGTCATGACACTCTACACACAGAAACCTAATAGTGTCCAAAGTAATCTTAAAAAATGGTCTGGCAACAATAAAATAATTCATTTGTTAAGACTGATTAAAAAAACATATAAGTCGTCAATTTTTAATTTGATTTTCAAAAGCGAGTGTTCATTAAGAAAAGTTTAAGTTAAATTCACAGCAATAGCAGTCCATTCCCAACTTATATCTCATTGTAATTCAAATGCCATTGAATGCATCATAAATGCAGTTAAATGTTAAATACAATAAACATTTACAATCAATATAATTAAATTCATCATATACAAATGCAAATATTAATGCTTTTTAGATCATTAACTTTATGATTTGTATATATATATATATGTGTGTGTGTGTGTGTGTGTGTGTGTGTGTGTGTGTGTGTGTGTGTGTTTGTGTGTGTGTGTGTGTGTGTGTGTGTGTGTGTGTGTGTGTGTGTGATTTGATATAAAAATGAGCTGGAAAATACCAGCTTTAGATTCAGTCTAAGTCAGGAATAAAACATAGTTTGATGCTTAAAGAAGATAGTCAGTGATTGGCTGCACTGATGTTATCACACTGAAGCTGATTTCCAAATAATATCCCCAAGATATTAGAATATTAGAAAATCACAAGTGTTTTATTCTTCATCTCACAGTACTGGCTTACAGTTATAATTTGTAATTTATAGAACCTCAATTTTATAACAAAGCATGAAACATGGAGACTTCTTCCATTAATGTTAAATAAATATCTACAGAAACATTAACAATGGCGATATGTTTTTCTTTGTTTGAATAACAAGTTGTTTTTTAGCCTTAGATTATAAAGTCCCTTGGAATATAATTTATGTAATGTAATTTATTGTGTAACATTATGGGTGTTTCGAACCTATCGTGAGTTTGCCATCATAAATCAGATAAAATACTAAAAGCCTCCCTCCGTTGCACCACTTGGTATCGCCCAACTATTGGCTCGCAACACAGCCCCCGGATTATTCCGCATGACTGAACACTTATCTTTACAGAGGAAGAGGAGCGCAGCACAGAGACGAGGAATGAAACATGTACTCAGAAGGCGGTAGAATGATATAGTGTAATCTACCTAACGATTCTCGACATATATTATAGCTAGCTAATAGCCATAATTATCATTATAATAGCCCTGTGTTATGTTATTTTTAAGTTTGCATTAGTATAAATAACAATAAGGTCACACTAAACGGCGCGTCGCGACAGTTGTGAAGATGAGAGTTGACTATTTTCGCTTGCAAAAAATGTTTTCACATGTTCTCTATCCTGCATGATAAAGTCTTACAATAAATGATGCGTTACAGTGTGCATTTATTTGGACTGTTATTATGACATGGTTAATGTTATTCATGAAGCAAACATTTGACCATAAATTCTTCTGGATGATAGAAAGCAAGATAAGGGACATTATGCATTGTTTCAGTTTACACCTTAAATGCTACTAAATCTAAAAGACAGTAAACTAATAGAATGCAATTCAATTTATTTTATACAAAGGCAAAGGGTTAAAGCTCTTTAGGGCATTTTACAACACGTTATACTTTTAAAAAATCATCTTATAGTTACAACTGGAGACTTCTTACAGAAAGGTTTTGAATAATTATACTTTTTTTTTTGTTAGGAAGAATTATTAGCCTTAGATTATGTAGAATCCTGCCATTTAAGTCCCTGTGAATTAGCTATTAAGTAAGGTGTTAATATAAACATGTAATTTACCTTGCACTGCACCACTCTCAGAGCTTCTGTTGCAGAAAATTATACCTTGTGAACAAGGAAAATTGAGAATTCTGCAGAGCTGTGGGAAAAAACATCATTATGAGATTATGGTTTTCATTTCTTGACATTTTTAAAGATTTTCTTGACATTTTGAAAATTACTTGGTATAGAGGCCCTGCCCTCCTGAAAATAAATGCTCGGGAAAATCAAAGATGTTTTTTTTTTTGTTTTGTTAAAATTATCTAATAGAATGAATGAAACTAATGAGCACTTACCTTGTAGGCAATCCAAAATTCAAGGCAGTGTTCTTGGCCAGAACAGACTGTTTATATAGACCCTTTTGGACCCTCCCTTTTTGGAAAGAACGGGTGATTCTCTATGCTAGACTAGTTCCACTTATATTGGAGGCATAAATGAATGCTTATGAGCTTTTATTTTTAAGACAATTAAATAATGTTTTAATATACTGTATAGTGAAATACACATATTCACAGTATCACAAAGTAGATTTCAATAGTGCAAATGTACATTGGTGTAAATTTAGAGGCGAAACAGTGACTTAATATATTTTACACATTTAGACCCTTATCACAGGTACAGTTGATGGAAGACAAACTAGTTGGAAAAGGCAGATGAGTGCTTATAATTGTACCAGAAACATTATTTTGGAAATGCAGACTGTTATTATTTATAAACAACCTAAACCGATAATAAGTACAATACAATCATTTTTTCAAGGTTTAGACACCAGATGCAAATTTCACTCAGAAAGATTTAAGGTGCTATTTATTACAAGTGAATGTGGGGTAAGGCAAGGTGCATGGCTTTACACCAAAGCTAAGCTTTTCCTGATCCTAGAGTGAGACAAGGAAAAAGAATAAAGACGATTATTTACCAATGTCCATGAACTTTTGTTACTTTCTTATATTCTGTGTAAAATAAGCCATGATTTGATAGCCCAGTGTACATTATAATTGTAATCTTTCAGTGAGTGAAATATCAGTTACAGCTCTTCCCTGAATAGACAGATTTCTGAGAAATGGAAAGTGAAAGTAAACAGAAGTACTATGATTAGAATATCCTTTAAAATCAACCCAGCCCACCCAGTGAGCTCAACCAGCTATACTTTCATGTGTAAAAGAATCCAGCAGTAAAAATCCAGGTGTAAAAAGAGCTTTTACACAACTGTTTAATAGGGCAGACCTGAGTATAAGTCAAGTTTTAACTTGACACCCCAAACTGACATGCAAACAGCACACCCCACCCCAAACTGACAATGCTGAAACAACAATAATATCCAGTAAAAGCAATTATGTGCCAAGTGCCCATGAACTTACTTTTGCTTCTTTATATTGCATGCTGTGTAAAATATATTATGAGTTGAGGGGCCTGTGTACTCTGTAATTATAATCTTATGCAAATCTATTTCTGAATACACAGCTTTCTAAGAAATTGAGAGTGAAAGTTAATGAGAAAGTAGAAAGTGAATGGAAAGTGAAAGTTAATGAGAAAGTAGAAAGTGAATGGAAAGTGAAAGTTAAGGTCAAGTTTAGTTTGTTTTATAGTCAAGCAGTTTTACTGAACAAAACTTTGACATGTGGGTAAAAAGAATGGATATATAGAAAGAAAGTAAAAACAACGAATGAACAAAGTCAGGCAGTACATTAATGGAGTGAAAAAAAGTATTCACAACCTGCCCAATTAAATAGGTGTTAGTTTGAAACATAGTTTAGAAAAGACTATAAGTCCAGTTTAATTTTGACAGCCAGTAACTTTGACATTACAATTTGCACACATTCACACTAAGTCAAAAATTTTTAATGTCTTTTTTTTATTTCAGTGCACTAAAACTTTTTTTGTTTTGTTTTTTTTTTTTGCAAAAGAAAGCAGCAGATTTCACAGAGACTGCTTTTGTGGCATTCAGTGAGAAGCTGCCAGATCTGCCAAACTCTCATTAGTCCTTATCCTCCTTGACCTTTCAGCAGCGTTTGATACAGTCATCCAGAAGACTCTCTTGTCCATCCGCATGAGTTTTGGAGTTTGTGGCACATCATGGCAGTGGTTGCTTCCTACCTGGAAGGATGATTGAATCAGGTGACTGTCAGAATATTAGTTTATATTTGTAACCATGTTGTAACCATGGAAAATCAACTGTCCTTTTCCTCTCACATTGCTAATCTAACACACTCATGTCTATTTTTATATACATAGGCCACTGAGGTGCTTGTTCATTTCCTTGCCATTTGGAGACTGTATTAGGCCTATGTGCAGTACTCAACACATGTTCCACAGATATTTCTGTGTTCAGTGTAGTGTTGTGGAAAATAGCAGGCTGGTAGGCACAGGCAAGATTAAAAGGTACACAATTTATTTGACCCAACACTCTCTGAGAAATCTCAGTTTTAATAAACATGATTTAAACACAGAAACTAAGAAAGAAAAACATTGTCACTCATTGGCTACAATACAACGCCTGATCAGGACCACCGTATCAAGGTCTGCATAAGCTGATTCTTAGCCTTGAGTCTCACAATCTCGTCTCCAGTGCATTCTGACCCTGTAACAATTTGCACAAACAATGTCTCGTCACAAACAACTTTTAGTCACAAACAACTTCTAGTCATGTACACAAAAGTCTGAAACTTCTTCCTTAAAAATTTTCCATCACAATTATTTCCTTTTGTCCTTAGGACAACACACAAAAATTTTAAAAGATCACTGTCATACACATCATAAAATCAAGTTTGATCAAGTACAAGCTCACATCAATGTATCATTTCTCCTTAAAGGGTTGCAATTACTAGTTTGTAAAACACATGCTCTTTGCTGTTTTTGTGGGGACAGGTACCGTACACATAAAATGCAAATGAAAAAGCAAAACGCCGGTCTGATTACGACCTGTTTACAAGTCACATGTGGTGTCAGCAGAATGCTGTTGGACGCTACTGTCTGTATTTACTTTTCAGAGTATCTGGTTCTAAGTCGGTCTGAGTATTGTCTGGTGGCCAATTAGGGAAAAAGTAATCTTCAAACAAAGGATTTCAATCACTGTCAGTGTAATCTGCTGTAATTTCAAGAGCTAGTATTTGTCTATGATGTTGAAGTGCCTGAGTGAGTGTAGTATGGTTATCACATCTACCAATCCACTTATCTGCTTCCACTAAAGCAGTCCTTTATAGGGTTATTAGTCACTACTGTTAGTTCTGCAATCAGTGCATACTTTTGGTCAAGTTGATTGGGTGTATTATTTGTCTGTCTTTGCACATGCACTTCTGTAGCAATAACTATAGGCCCTTGGTGTCCTTTCTCACTCTTTCTAGCGACTGTTGTCTGCTGGATTTTTTCTTCACGCTCTGGGACTCTCTTACTAGCTAATGTGAATCCACGTCACTCTCAAAAGTACCTGGAATGGTCCCAGTTCACCCCCTGGTGTTCCAGCTCTTCCTCCTGAAATCCTTCTAATTACCTGGCTTGAGATCAAGCAGATCTGTTTTTGTCAACTTGGGAAACCAGGAAATGGGCAGCAAAAATCACTACAGGCTCCTCACATCCTAGACACAACCTTTTTCAACTCTTCCCTTCTGGCATGCACTAACAGAAGCTTGTACACCAAAACTGCCAGGAACAGGCAGTCACCCTCATGAACAGCTGACATTGATTATATGCAGCTTGCCTTTTAAAAGCACCAATGTGCTCTTTACAAACTTGTTACACTCCATTTCACATCTACAAATACTGTAACAACTGTCACTCATCACTTTATCCCCATATACTACACACATTTTTGGTGTTTGCACTTCAGACATCTTGTACTATATATTGTGTATTGTACAAACATTCATCATATGTGATGCACAATACTGATATTTGCACTACTATGCCTTCTCACACTTTATATACATCACTGACCTGTCACATACTCTGTTTATTGTGGTCTTTATTTAATCTGTATGTATAGTGCTGTCATTTATGTTTGCACATTTGACAGCCACCGACAGCCAGTACCAAATTTCTTGTGCATGCAAACCATACTTGGCCGATAAACCTGATTCTGATTCTGTATCCATTGTCTATATCAAGGTTTTAAGAACATTATTTTAATAACTGAAATTCACACCCACTGTGTGATCCTTCTGTTATAATTTCATACCAGTAAGCAAAAACAGAATTAATATATTTCATAATTTGAAGGCTAAACATGCTCAAACATTTCACAGCAGAGCTAGTTTCCTGTTTCCTGTCTGTAGTGGTTACATTCTTCCTTCTTCCGTTTGCTTATTGTAAACTGTCATACAGCTCACCTCAAAGATATACAGATATATTACACACTGTGTTGAGTTTAGAAAGAAGGCTGGTGATGTGCAGAAAACAATGCAGACAACTCTGTCTTTTTCTCTAGGTAAATTATTTACACTTGTTTCTATCTCTCCATTGCGTTGGAGACTGGATAAAGAACTTTACTCTTTAACTAATATTGTCTTTTCAAAAATGGTGTTAATAGTATTTAAAATATAAAGATATCATTAATGTGCATTTTATTATTTAATAATATAGACTTATTTGACTTAAACAGATGTCTTTCAGTACATAAAATTTATAAATTTATCTGTGTTTCTGTTTTTTAAGTTTTGATATGTGTGACAATGAAGAGTAAGGCTGAAAGAGTTTTTACTGGAACAGAAGGAGGCAGTGTGGATATCTCCTGTAATTACCCAAATGGATACCAACATTCACCCATGTACTTATGTCGTCATCCATGTGCTGATTCTGATGTCTTAATTAAATCTGAGAATGCTCAAATTGTCTCTGAGGGAAGATACACTGCATTAAATGTTTTCTTTGCATGGACTTTCTCTGTCACCATCAGAGATCTCACATTGAAGGACACTGGAGTGTATTACTGTGGAGTGGATAAATGGGTATATGACATATTGACTGAAGTAAATATATATATTCAGCAATGATTTTGTAATGTTCTGCTTTGGGCCTTAAGTTTACTCAAGAATGTATGACTCTGAGCTATACTGCAGCTTCACGTGTCATTGTGGTTTATTTTTTATTCTTTGCAGTTCTTACTGTGTCTACTTGTGCTCCATTGCCTAGGCTGAATCAAAACCCTGAAGCTAAAGAGCTACATGGTGCCTCCACAGTGATATCTACTGCAGGTAGCTACACAAAACTCTAATGATAAATATCTCCATGCTAATTATTTTGTTTATTGGTTAGCAGCATTGTGCAAGTAATGTGATTACATTAGGGAGTCAAGCATTATATCTTAATATTAGCTAGCCATTGGCTGCTATTTCTAAACAAACTATGAAGCAGAATAAATACAATGATGTGTATAGAATTGTATTTTGAATTGTCATTTTTATTCTCTGCAGTTCCTCCTATGTCCACGCATACTCCATTGTCCAGGGAGGATCAAAACACTTACAGTGATACCAAGTACTGCATATAGAGGACATAAATGCTTATACTCTGCTATACTCCAATTAAAAGACATGTTATGCTTCTGTTAACCAATAAGCAGCTAAAACCAAGTCAATTCAGGAAGAATAATCATAGATTTGTAATTACATACAAATTCAAATACTGTACTGGAACATTTATATCCATTTAGAAAAGTACTACATAAGAGCTCAAGCTCTGTGGTGTTGGTTGGATAGTTGGGATTCAAGCACCACCCAGGTGCCACTTTTGGGCCTTCGAGCAAGGCTCTTAACCCTTTCTGCTCCAGGGGCACTGTATCTGACCCTGTGCTCTGACCCCAACTTCCCCAAAAGCTGGGATGTGTGAAGAAAAGTATTTTGCTGGGCTATAATGAATGACAAAAATAAATGCTTTTTCTTTATTCATTCACCTTCACCTGTAAGGTTGCAAAGCTCCACAGTGTAATAGTGTGTTAATCTTGAACAAAAGGCTAAAACTGGTGTTATTTCTGCTACCTGAGAAGATTGCATTTGTTGATAAAAAAAGGTTAAACCAACATGGAAACCAGAGGGTTTTGAAACTGTTCATAGGGATAAAGCAAGCCATTTTGAACTTGAGAAAAGACATTAGTTGATGACAGAACCATTGTGAGGACTGAGAAAATTCCAAAAACAACAGTCAGTTACATCACCAACAACCTTCAAATGCAGGAGTAAACATATTACAAACAACCATTTGGAGATAATTTTGAGAGCAGAAATATAGAGACCATTCCAAAAGATGCAAACCACTTATCAGAAGTAAGAAATTCAAAAGACCAGATTGGAAATTACAAAGAAATTCAGAGATGAGCCAAATTCCATGATTAACCTCTAGCAAAGTGATCGAATAGCCAAAGTGTGGTGAAAGAAAAGATCTGCCCATGATCCAAAACATACAAGCTCAGAGATTATGCATGTTGGAGGTAGTGTCATGGCTTGGGCTAGCATGACTACTTCTGGAACAGGCTCAATAATTTGTAATAATTATGTAAATTCATGATGGTAGACACAGACTGAATTCAGACATTTAATCAAATTGAATCATAGAGCTAAATCATAGAGCAAGACAATGGCCTTTTTTCCTCTAATGTGACAACGTAAGAGGAAAAAAGCTTTAAGTCAATCACCAGACCCAAGGGACCCAAATGAGATTGAAGGGATTTGAAAGATCTCTATTGTTTTCTTAATAAATTTGATGTATTGTATAATCAACAAATAAATGAATAAATAATTACATTTAAGATTTTGTGCAGCCCTGATTTTTAAGTTTATTCCTGATGAATTTGTTTCATGAATGTAATACCTAGATATCACAGAAAGATGGCAGTATAGTCCTGTTGAAGATAGGCCTTAATCTCTGCAAGCACACAAATTTTTTTAATTATTTATTTATTTTATTCTACTTTTCTCTTTCTTATATTCTTTAAATACCAAATATTGTTTGTACCATTAGGCTCATATTCAGGTTGGAAAAATAGTATAAACAAATTTAACAAAAACTTGCTCAAACAATAAAGCACTGATGTAACAACTGTTTCCTGTGTTTCCTTCCTGTGGCATCATTTCTTCTTCCTCCTGCTTATTGTGACAAACCAGAAGTGCTTTATCAGACCTCCTCTGCTGACTCCTTCAACATGCAGTTCACAAGATTTTAGAAAAGACCAAAAACATATAGTTATATAGCACATTGTGAGTTTGGAACGAAAGCTGGTGATGTGCAGAAAACAATGCAAACATTTGTGAGGACTCTGTCCTTGTTCCAAGGTAAATTAACTTTTCATCCATTTTGTTTTAGGAATTGTTTGTTTATCAGCCTGTTGTGTTGAATAAATGCAAAATTTTATTTCCATTTGAGAGATGTTGTCGTAGATGTGTTGATGTTGTGTAGTAATGGTACTAACTCTATTATAAAAATATGCTTAATCATATATTACTTTTGTGACGGCAAACATAAAAGTGAGTTGGACTTCAGTATATCTAGTTATGTCTACATGAAGAATTTTTTAATTTTACATTTTTATGTCTTACACATTTACCTCCTGAGCTTTTACAATGTTATTGTTTATTTATTTATGTATTTTTTCAGTTTTGATAAGTGTGACAGTGAAGAGCAAGGCTGAACATGTTTTTACTGGAACAGAAGGAGGCAGTGTGGATATCACCTGTAAATACCCTGATGGATATCAATATACAACCATGTACTTATGTCGTCATCCATGCTATTCTTCTGATGTCTTAATTAAATCTCAGAAGGTTGATCAGGCCATCTCTATGGGAAGATACACTGCACTAAACATTCCATCTGTCCGGAGTTTCACTGTCACCATCAGACACCTCAGATTGAAGGACTCTGGAGTTTATTACTGTGGAGTGGATAAATGGGGATATGACATATTGATTAAAGTAAAGCTTAATGTCACTAAAGGTATACATGACTGTAATTTCCTACTTCTAAATACCACAGTCAATAGATATGAAAGTATTGTAGATCCTTGTCACAAATGCTTTATTTCCTGTACCTAATTCAATTACTCTATAGTAGCAATAGGCTGTTCATAACAAAATATGAATAATTTTGTTAACAGTTAGGATATTGTGGCATGCAGTAAGTGAATAAA
Source organism: Hemibagrus wyckioides (assembly GCF_019097595.1). Classification (NCBI taxonomy): domain Eukaryota; kingdom Metazoa; phylum Chordata; class Actinopteri; order Siluriformes; family Bagridae; genus Hemibagrus; species Hemibagrus wyckioides. Next base: position 20,391,704 of record NC_080714.1, on the reverse strand, counting down.
TAAAATTATATGTATACATGCATGAAGCTGCACTGATTTAATTAATTTATTATTTTTTTCTGCTTGAGGCATTATGTTTCCTGCTACAGTTCCTGCTGTGTCTTCACATGCTCCAGTCGTTTTGCAGTGTCAAAGCCCTGATGTTACACAGCTTCCCCATGCTATGACAGTGATATCAAGTACTGCAGGTAAAGTTTTTAAATGCCTAATTAGCATGATCCAATAAAAAAATTTCCTTTCTCCTCCCTCCCTGAAAACCAATTAGCAGCATCACATCAAATTGGGTTATGGTGATTATAGTCAGCTTAATCATTTTATACCATTTTGATTGGTGTAATAAACATTTAGATTATCGTCTAAGAATAGAGGTAATATGCATGAATTTCTTGTATAAACTACTGCAATGTTAATGTTCTTTTTACTTTCAGATAATTTCACCTCAGATGAACAAGCATCATCTACAACTCAACCTCAACATTCTATAAACACACACCGTAAACCATTTTTATAGTTATTCAATACAGTATTCAGTAATTTGAATGACCTGCTTTGTTATCAGGAGAAAATGAATTATTAAAGTTAAATTGATCTTTCATTTATTATGTTTCAAACAGTTCAGTTGCTTGTTGTTTGTGGAGGAGTGCTGGGCCTAATGTTCTGCTATGTTTTTGCAACTCTTGTGATTCTCTACAGAAAGAAATCCAGCACACAAAACACATGTAAGTGAGAAGATTACAAGTAATTACAAATACATAGCCAATGTGTAATATAAAAAATGAATGAAGAAATGTTTATAATTGGTATCATATTCTTCACATGAATTTCTGTGTTTATTCATTTTTCTCCCTGTTATTTAGCTTTGAAACCACCTGCTCCTGAAAGCCAAATTTCACATCCATCACCTGATCAGGTATGTTGTACTGAGTACTGAACCAGAACCGCTATTCTCATGAGCATAATTATTTTAGGATTTTTCATTATTTTCCCTTTTTTCACTTGTCACTAAGTTGAATCTTTTCCCTGGCCTTTGGTAAAGGAAAATTTATTAAATTGTTCTGCATCACATAAAGCATTCATTAAATAAGTAAATAAAAAAATAATGATATTCAAAGTTTTGCAATATCCATTTAAAAAAAAAAAACAAACAAGTTACATGAGTGAGTTGATGTGAATGAGTTTTTTTAAGGGGTTTAATAAATATAAAACATTTGTCCATTGTTGCACACACACTGAAACAGTGATGTCTGTGCAAATGACTCATACATTATTTTTGTACTGAATATAACTGACATTTGTTTCAACCCCTTTCTACCAAGGAGGACATTTGCCATGTGAATGATTACATGTTGGCTGTGTATAGTTATAGTTATAGAGGAGATGAATCTTCAGCCACTTACAGCACCATTCAGCTCCCTGCTCCAGCAGATAATGATCGCAGTCTATACTCTGTTGTAATTTTTCACTGAAAACAATTAACGCATCCTATATATGTGTGGTGCATAATACACAAAGATAAAAACAGTTTTGTGGATTATAAGACAATAAGTACTCTTTTGGGCATACACTGTCTTATTTAAACTCCTGTATTCCTCACATATTTAACCAACTAGCAAGAAGTAAGACTTGACATGCTATATTTTAATGACATGGTTTCTAACATCCTGTACAAATTGTCACATAAACCCAGTGCTTTTGGGTGTCTATGATATTTTTTTCCCATCTTGTAGCTCTTATACAAACATGTACATATAATGCTAATGCAGATTGAACACACACTTAGATTAATTCAACAACTGTATCCACTGACCACTCATTGGTAAAAATGTTTTCTAATGTTTCTGAGAAGGTCATCAAAATAGTCTGAACTGTGAGAAGCTCCTCTGTGAAAGAATTGGAGAAAAATAGTCAAGATCAGCATACACGCTTCCTTTCACAAGTAGCTATGATGTTATTTTTAAGGTGTGAAGTGGTACTGTTGTTGTGACAAACAAAACAAAAAGTTTCAGCCTTACTGCAAGCAAATTGTATACCTCTATGTATTACAGCCTATTCCTGAAACAGTGACAAATTATTGCTTGTACAACATATGGCAATAACAGTAATTTCAATATACAGTAGATCAATAAATACAATATACAATACAAGGAAAACTGCAATACCAAATAACATTTTAAGTAATATACAGTTTGTATACCGTTGTCAAAATGAATTCTGACATCTTTCTGTTCCAGTAGTTATGCTAATGTCTTTTTTGCTGTAGAGTCCATATGGAGTGACAGTCAGAAATACATGCATTCATGCAATATTTAGGGCCCGAGCACCGAAGGAGCAAGGCCAGAGGCCTTGCACCGTAGGTGCGGAAGCCCTATTGTTTTCTTTAGAATTTTATATTTATTTATTTTTAGGGCCCGAGCACCGAAGGAGCAAGGCCAGAGGCCTTGCACCGTAGGTGCGGAAGCCCTATTGTTTTCTTTAGAATTTTATATTTACAGCGTTACAGCGCGTTACCCGTTACAGCGTTACCCGTTACAGCGCCCCCTGGAAAACCTTGCTGCATAGCTGATACACACTTGCACGTATCCATGTACAACTTGGTACACACTTAGATCTCATTGAAATGAACAACTTTCACACTGCATGTCATTAAGTCTAATCCACAGGAAGTGAGTTATTTTGAGTTGTTTGCAAAACGCACCCAATGGAATTTGAAATACTCCTCCTAGGGAATTGATACAACTGCCACCAATCCCAGGCTAAAATGATCTCAAGACATTGATAATGCAAAATTGCGAAGGGAAATTTGATATCTCAAACGGTTCAGCCGTGAGAAGCCCTTAAACTTTTGGCGAATAAAACGAAACAGGAAGTGGCTAATAAGTTCTGTGTACATTATGTGATCTACATGAAACCTATATTAAAAAAATTAATGTTCTTATATCTTAACAGTGGAAAGCCCTAATGTTTCAAAAAAATGTACATAGAAAGAACAACTGGTTATGAGTAATTCTGCTTAGTTTCATGATTTTGTGACGCTCAAACGGCTCACAACAAATTTTTACATTTATCAGTGCATTGACTGGACATGGCTTTGGCCTGACTCCTGCAGTACTAGACTATGTCCACTAGAGGATCTTTCCACTTTATTTTTATTTTTTTAAATATGGCTTCATGTTCACAATTTATATATACAGAGTCAGCCAAAAAATGTATATATAGACTTCAAGAAAAGAAAAAGTAGACATTTTTTCATTTTTTTGCAGACATTGTTTGCACTTATATTCTTAATTGCCTGCTTTATGATCAAAATGTGGCCTAAATAATTTTATCATTTCAATAAAATTGGCTTAGCTCACTTTGTTAATCTTAACTTTATTAAAGCATATAAGCATTTAAGAAAAAAAAATTGTTGCCGTTTTATTTATTTCCATTTTTCTCATCATCAACTTCATTAATTAGTTTATTCTTATTAGAAACAAGGCAAAGCAGAATCCTGGGTCAAGGCTGGAATACACTCTGTATGAGATGCTTGTCCACACACACACCCACACACACACACACACACTTGATGGCTGCCTGTGATCGCTTATTCCATCTTCTTCACATTTAAATTCATTACGTTCATAAAATTATACCATTGTCTAGCCCATTCTCTACTCTGTCTAGGTTTCTAAACCATCCTGTGTTAATGTGACACGTGGGCTTCTACCTAGTACTTTCGATGCGACTTTGAGGCTAATTTTATCATGGTAACTTACACCTTTTTTGCAGACACATGCATTTGCACAATGTTATGCATTTGCAAACTGAATGTACATTGAGCTTAAACCACACCCCATCACCACTGACTACAAACTGATACTATAGTGCTATAACGTCTGACCAAATATTTCATGACTGCACCTGCAGAAAGTGGCGGAAGTGGCTTCGCATTCCGAGGTGAAATGGAGCATTCACCTTACAGAAAGACCACAGAGATGTTTAATCTCTCTATGTCAATCTCTATTCTTTAGATATTATATTTGATCATTAAGACACAACACAGGCAATATGTAGTGGATATAAAAATATATATTTATCAGATTGCAAAGGGATCTCCTGTGCTCAGCTCTCTTTAAGACATTTTTACAAGCTTTCTGTAGGACTTCTATGGGATCTGTGCTCTGAATTGGCCAGGTCCTTTAATATTGCCAGAGGTCTATTTGCCGCCTCTCTGATTTTGCCTTATTCTTTTGTCAATTTTGGAAGGATATAAGCTCTCCTCATCACGACCTTGAGATGCTGTACATGCTTTGTAAGCCCTTTGCGGACTATGGCTTCAGTATGTGGATAAAACCAAGAAGATTTAAAAAAAAAAAAAAAATACAGACACAGCTGATCTTTATTTTGGGTTAATCAGATTCACTACACTAATCAATCACTTCACAATAGCAGATGATCCCTGTCTTGATAATGGTACACGCTTAACACAATTTTGCAGTGATGCATTTTGTCACAATATATTGTTACCCAGATAATTCTGTGCACCACTGTTGAATTACTTCCTGTTTGTGAAAGGATAAAAAAGGCAGTGTAATGAAATCTAACATTTTATTTAATCTAAAAACAGTTAAAAGGCTTACACTTTATTTCTACTGTGCAACAGGACCCAACACTCTCTGAGAAAATCTCAAGGAGGAAGGCCCCAAATCGTTTGTTACACGGTTACATTTGTTTCTATAACCATGATTCAAACACAGAAACAAAGAAAGAAAAACACTGTCACTCACTGGACACATTACGATGCCTGATCGGGACAACCTTACCAAGGTATGCCTAAGCTGATTCTTAGCCTTGAGTCTTGCCATCTCATCTCCACTGCATTCTGACCCTCTAACTGTTCGTGCAAGCAATTTCTAGTCACAAACAACTTCTTGACACACACAGAGAAGTTCAAAACTTCTTTCTTTAAAATTGTCCATCACACTTGATAAATGGACTTTATGCTAAAGTACATACACTATATTGCCAAAAGTATTCGCTCACCCATCCAAATAATCAGAATCAGGTGTTCCAATCACTTCCATGGCCACAGGTGTATAAAATCAAGCACCTAGGCATGCAGACTGTTTTTACAAACATTTGTGAAAGAATGGGTTGCTCTCAGGAGCTCAGTGAATTCCAGCGTGGAACTGTGATAGGATGCCACCTGTGCAACAAATCCAGTCGTGAAATTTCCTCGCTCCTAAATATTCCACAGTCAACTGTCAGCTGTTTTATAAGAACGTGGAAGTGTTTGGGAACGACAGCAACTCAGCCACGAAGTGGTAGGCCACGTAAACTGACGGAGCGGGGTCAGCGGATGCTGAGGCGCATAGTGTGAAGAGGTCGCCAACTTTCTGCAGAGTCAATCGCTACTGACCTCCAAACTTCATGTGGCCTTCAGATTAGCTCAAGAACAGTGCACAGAGAGCTTCATGGAATGGGTTTCCATGGCCGAGCAGCTGCATCCAAGCCATACATCACCAAGTGCAATGCAAAGCGTCGGATGCGGTGGTGTAAAGCACGCCGCCACTGGACTCTAGAGCAGTGGAGACGCGTTCTCTGGAGTGACGAATCGCGCTTCTCCATCTGGCAATCTGATGGACGAGTCTGGGTTTGGCGGTTGCCAGGAGAACGGTACTTGTCTGACTGCATTGTGCCAAGTGTAAAGTTTGGTGGAGGGGGGATTATGGTGTGGGGTTGCTGGGCTCGGCCCCTTAGTTCCAGTAAAAGGAACTCTGAATGCTTCAGCATACCAAGACATTTTGGACAATTCCATGCTCCCAACTTTGTGGAAACAGTTTGGAGCTGGCCCCTTCCTCTTCCAACATGACTGTGCACCAGTGCACAAAGCAAGGTCCATAAAGACATGGATGACAGAGTCTGGTGTGGAGGAACTTGACTGGCCTGCACAGAGTCCTGACCTCAACCCGATAGAACACCTTTGGGATGAATTAGAGCGGAGACTGAGAGTCAGGCCTTCTCGTCCAACATCAGTGTGTGACCTCACAAATGCGCTTCTGGAAGAATGGTCAAAAATTCCCATAAACACACTCCTAAACCTTGTGGACAGCCTTCCCAGAAGAGTTGAAGCTGTTATAGCTGCAAAGGGTGGACCGACGTCATATTGAACCCTATGGATTAGGAATGGGATGTCACTTAAGTTCATATGCGAGTCAAGGCAGGTGTTTTTGGCAATATAGTGTATATTAAATCACCTAACAGAAAGATTTACAATGGTTATATGTTTTTCTAATTTGTTTATTAGCCTTACATTGTGTTTGCAGTGCAAGTCTATATTAAGTAGCTGTTACTACACTGGGGTTCAAAATCTTGACAATGTCTATTTTATGTGTGAGATTAGTATTGAGCTAATTAACAGTAAAAACAATGTTTAATATTTTTACCCTCCATTATCAAGAGTGCCATTGTGTTATGACTTATTTTTGAGACAGTAAAATAGCCCGAAATACAGGGCCCAGATGCAAGAAATTAAAGAGCATGGTTCATAACACATATTTTTTTTCGGCAATAGGCACATTCTAAGATATACAGAATTTCAAGTATTACAGGTACTGTTTTTTTTCCCTTCTAATGTTTCCTTAATAATGTTTCAACAGTCAAACAACAGCAGCTCAGCTTCACTGAACTACTCAAGGAAGTATTATGAATATGGTGCATGTAAAGACATTGTATGTGGATGAAAACTATTCTGTGAAACTTGATCATTATCATTATGTGTATGTATTGTTTCCAGTTTACACCTTAAATGTTGCTGAATGTAAAAGACATTAAACTAACACAATGTAATTCAGTTCTTTACAAACAAAGCAAAGGGTTAAAACTCTTTAGCACATTTGTGGAATATTTGCAATTTAAGTCCCTGTGAATTAGTTATTACTGTATAAGTTAATATAAGTGCATGGTTTTCCTTGCAGTACATCACTGTCTGAGTTTCTGTTGCAGATAATTACACCTTGTGACCAAACAGAACTGAGAATTCAGCAGAGCTGTGGCAAAAACACCCTTATGAGATTATAGTTTTCAATTCTTACATTTTCTGAAGCAAAGTGGTATTACTTAGAGTCTATGTGCTGGAATATTGGCCCGCAGTTTAGCAATTACATTTGATTTAATCTACATGTTTAGGAAAATCACAGTTTTAAACTGTGCTTTTGTTTAATCTAACTAATAAGATTAATGAATAAAAACTATTAGTTTATTCATTGTTATCTGTTGCAGCTTACAACCTGCACATATATCTGAGTACATTAAGGGTCTTACCAACAGGCCCAACAATGCCTCTCAGGCAGGCTTCTTCCAATTGTCATGAAGAAAAAAAATAATAAAATATCACCAATATCACAAATACATCTCCATTGATGTATTTGGCTGAGATGGTTTTTTGTTTCTGTAGGATTGCTACAGTATGTAAATACTGTTTTTTTTACGTAAATTGTGTGAAATTGTGTGAACCTAAAAGTGAGTTTGGGAAAGAAATTTGAAGTTTGGGGTTACTTTTTAATTTTTATTTCTATAGGTCTGGTGGATAATTGATGGTTAAAGCAAAGAATGCTGTTTGTCGAATACAGGTCAACATTTAACACTATATAATATATATATAATATATAGTATATATAACTTTAATTCCCTCCACACTCACCACCAAGCTGGAGCACCTGGGACTCAGCCCATCTCTTTGTCAGTGGATCTACAATTTCCTAACTGGCAGACCACAGGCAGTAAGGATGGGCAGACATGTCTCAGCCTCACTCATCCTCAGCACTGGAGCCCCCCAGGGTTGTGTTCTGAGCCCCCTGCTGTACTCTTTGTACACGTATGACTGCATGGCCACTACCAACTCCACCAACATCATCAAGTTTGCTGACGACACTGTTGTGGTAGGACTGATCTCCGACAACAATGAGACGGCCTACCTGGAGGAGATTAAGACTCTGGAGAACTGGTGCCAGAGGAATAACCTCCACCTTAACGTCAGCAAGACTAAGGAGCTGATAGTGGACTTCAGCAAAAAGCAGGAGAGGAACTAGCGGACCCCTGTGATCAACAACAGCCCAGTGGAGAGAGTGGACAGCTTCAGATACCTCGGTGTTCACATCACGGAGGACCTGTCATGGTCCTGTCACATCAACACCGTGGTGAAGAAGGCCCGGCAGCGTCTCTTCAACCTCAGACGCTTGAGAGACTTTAGACTTCCCGCTAAGGTGCTAAGAAACTTTTACTCCTGTACCACAGAGAGCATCCTGACGGGGAACATCACAACCTGGTTCGGGAACAGCACCATGCAGGACAGATGAGCTCTTCTTGAGAGCTGAGTGCATCATCTGTACCAAGCTCCCTGACCTGCACTCAATCTACAACAAGCGGTGCTGGACCAAGGCCAGGAAGATCGTGAAGGACCTCAGCAACCCGAACAATGGACTTTTCTCTCTGTTGAGGTCAGGGAAGCGCTTCCACTCCCTGAAGGCCAACACAGAGAGACTGAGGAGAAGCTTCTTCCTGCAGGCTATACGGTCTCTCAACCAGAACTTCACCTTAGGACTCAACTGATTGGACTTGCTACCAAAACCAACCACACCATACATTTGCACATTACAGGACTGTGGCACACCATACATATAACAAACATATATGGCACATTCTACTCCCGCTTATACACAAGAGAACTTGTGCACATCTGCACGTTAAAGATGGACAATACCACTGCTTCTCATCATCTCATCACCCTGTTTCATTTCACTACATGACCACCCTGTACTGCTGCTAGCTGCACCTTGCACATTATTGCACATTATTGCACACTATACACTTTATATAGTTCTGTATAATACAGTTGTGTACATTTTACATTTTTTATATATATTCTATATTTCCTATAGAAATATATATATATAATAAAATATAGAAAATAGGAATATATATATATATATATACACTATACTGCCAAAAGTATTCGCTCACCCATCCAAATAATCAGAATCAGGCGTTTCAATCGCTTCCATGGCCACAGGTGTATAAAATCAAGCACCTAGGCATGCAGACTGTTTTTACAAACATTTGTGAAAGAATGGGTCGCTCTCAGGAGCTCAGTGAATTCCAGCGTGGAACTGTGATAGGATGCCACCTGTGCAACAAATCCAGTCGTGAAATTTCCTTGCTCCTAAATATTCCACAGTCAACTGTCAGCTGTATTATAAGAACGTGGAAGTGTTTGGGAACGAGAGCAACTCAGCCACGAAGTGGTAGGCCACGTAAACTGACGGAGCGGGGTCAGCGGATGCTGAGGCGCATAGTGCAAAGAGGTCGCCAACTTTCTGCAGAGTCAATCGCTACAGACCTCCAAACTTCATGTGGCCTTCAGATTAGCTCAAGAACAGTGTGCAGAGAGCTTCATGGAATGGGTTTCCATGGCCGAGCAGCTGCATCCAAGCCATACATCACCAAGTGCAATGCAAAGCGTCGGATGCGGTGGTGTAAAGCACGCCGCCACTGGACTCTAGAGCAGTGGAGACGCGTTCTCTGGAGTGACGAATCGCGCTTCTCCATCTGGCAATCTGATGGACGAGTCTGGGTTTGGCGGTTGCCAGGAGAACGGTACTTGTCTGACTGCATTGTGCCAAGTGTAAAGTTTGGTGGAGGGGGGATTATGGTGTGGGGTTGTTTTTCAGGAGCTGGGCTTGGCCCCTTAGTTCCAGTGAAAGGAACTCTGAATGCTTCAGCATACCAAGACATTTTGGACAATTCCATGCTCCCAACTTTGTGGGAACAGTTTGGAGCTGGCCCCTTCCTCTTCCAACATGACTGTGCACCAGTGCACAAAGCAAGGTCCATAAAGACATGGATGACAGAGTCTGGTGTGGAGGAACTTGACTGGCCTGCACAGAGTCCTGACCTCAACCCGATAGAACACCTTTGGGATGAATTAGAGCGGAGACTGAGAGCCAGGCCTTCTCGTCCAACATCAGTGTGTGACCTCACAAATGCGCTTCTGGAAGAATGGTCAAAAATTCCCATAAACACACTACTAAACCTTGTGGACAGCCTTCCCAGAAGAGTTGAAGCTGTTATAGCTGCAAAGGGTGGACCGACGTCATATTGAACCCTATGGATTAGGAATGGGATGTCACTTAAGTTCATATGCGAGTCAAGGCAGGTGAGCGAATACTTTTGGCAATATAGTGTATATATATATATATATATTCCTATTTTCTATATTTTATTTAAATTTACCTACTGTGGAAATTTGTAGTTTTTATATATTATATATTTCGTATTTTATATTTTTTATATTTTACATTTTAGTCTTGTCTTTTTTTTCTGTCCTAATTCCTTTTTCCTTTTCAAGGGTCAAACAAACAGTCGTGTAAGCATTTCACTGCATATCATACTGTGTACAATTATGTATGTGACTAATAAAATTTGAATTTGATTTGATTTGAGTGCATATGTGAGGCTTGGGTAATGCAGACTGAGGTTAAAAGTTGGTATGCTCCATGCTATAAAATATATATAAATCAGTATATGTATTCATCTTAGAAGAGAAGTGATTAATATCAATAGCTAGTTCAATTGTTGGTTAAAATGTATTTTGTTTACTTCATTAAATTAATTAAAGAACTTCTTAAATATGTATGTAAAGACAGCAACAACAAAGTTAAATTCTTCTCAGTACATACTACACTGAGTACATTTCAGCCATGCAGCTCTCTAAATATAACTCATTTCTGTTTAGTGTGAATGTGGTTAAAAGAACATACATGAATATGTGGCGAAGGGAGTCAGACCCAGTTTTAGTATACATGCAATAAACCAATTAAAGCCAAGATTTTGAATTTCAGTCAACTAAACAGACTACGCCACCCTGTTAGGTACAGGGAACCCTTGAACAATAATTCATGTAAGCACACAGGTTCGTTAGTCCAGAAGGAGGCAAAGTATTGGATGCAGAAATACAAAAATACAAAATCTTTATTAACAAAAACAGTTCATTACATAACACTCAATAATGCAATTTATTAAAATCACCAGGACAAAAGATCAACCACTACAATAAAGACCGGAAAGGACTGTCACCCACTTGTCTACACACACACTCACAAATACAAATAAGCAAACATGAATACACTAGGAGCCAGAGTCAACCCAGGCCAGGCAACCCAGCCTCAACTTCCTTATTGGCCTACTCAAAAATACCTCGACAAATACACACTCAACTCACTCGCACCACACACCAGTGGGATCATGCACAGCCACACAGCACGCAGTGAAGGAAGCACCACCACCAAACAGGAAGGACAACTTGAGGCCTGCCCTGGGGCTTGACTCCTAGGAAACACAAAAGAAAGAAAACAATTATACATGCACAGAAACTATAAAAAATATAATCAGACGCGCAAAGAAAAAGAAAAAAACAATTTACAACTAGATCACGTAAAACAAAAAAAGACAGACAAGCCAGACAATACAACATTGGAAAAATGCACATACGAACAGTAGTTTTCATGAAGACAGCGAGCTCATTCATAAAACCATCAGTAGCAGTTTCGTGTGTAAGACAACAGTGCTGCAGGATGCTGCCCTGCAATGTCAGATATCCAAGAAGCTATTTCTTTCCTGTGATTGTAGTCTTCACCTGAAAAACAAAAAACGATTTTACATTATGCACCAATTCATCGCAATATTTAACACCTTATTTTACCCACCATCATTTTACCACTACGGCCAGAATTCCTATGATACACACCCCGAGGCCAAAGGTTTCCCACGATCTAAATTGCATTCGGCGGAAGGTTACCGGGGGGGAGGTCAGCCAATGGCCCACACATCCACTATGATGACTGAAAAACAAAACACTATCGGCTAAGGGGGAGAAAGGCAAGAAAACCAAAGATCATAAAGCATAAAGCAGTCTAATTGGCCTTAGCCAAGTAGCCACTATACATACCGTAAACGCATCAGAGGCCCTGAGCTATGATGCACACCGGGTGGCGACCCATACCCCATACCCCGGAATATATATACACTCCCCAATCATATTGCGATTAAACCACACCCTGCTCATTACAGCTCTGCTTTGGCGCACAATCCAAGTGTGTGACTCACTACAAACAGATTCATTCTTATATCAAAAATAAAAAATAAAAAAACTAAATGAAAATTAAATTCTTTATTTTATTTATAATAAGATTCACAATATTAGGATTTTACATTTGCATAGGAATATTTTCATAGTAATAAATTCATTCTCAAATTATTGTCATGCAGTTTGTAGTATGTATAAGGTAGACATATGAATTACATTCACAGACCATTTAATCTACAGTAGGCAGCCATGAACCTGGTTTTGGGATCCTTTGTGAATCCAGTATCAATACGTATGTAATTATTAAAAATACTGGCAAAGAAATAGATTTACTGGTTAATGTAGTATTTACTGAACAATTACAGCAACATTTTTCTATGCATTGTATAATTAGACAAAATCAGAAGAAATTGATTTAATTGTAGATTTATTAATTCACAAAACATGCAAGTTCTATTCAGAATTTAGAGCCTGCTGAAGACACCGTGCTAAAAATAACATACTTGCAGTTAAGCAGAAAAAAAATCACATTTAAGTTGATTCAATAACAACAAAAGTAATCAGAAATATGCAGAAGAACTTCCTGATTTTCTCAGTGATCTCTTTGTCTTGTGCGATTCCTTATGCGATTAGAGCGCATAAAAAGATTGTAAACGGATTGAGAAGGCATCACGGAGAATTTACTCATGATACTTTATCATACATATACTATTCACAATGTTCAAGAATATCAGCCAATTATTTTTGCACCAGCTCTGTAAGTCAAATCTTATCATATCAGTGTGAGTGTTACATGCCAACTGATACCTGGGGAATTTGTCGTTGGTTTTTCTTTTGTACTTTTCCCTTTCCCTTATACTCCCTTTGTACTTTTCCCTCTCCTTTCTCTCTCATCTTATAGACTTGTAGCAATAAAATAATTCATTTGTTTAAACTGATATCAGGTATGCCGAGTTCCAGTTTGATTATTGAATGCTAAGTACACTCAGCTTTACTGTGAAACTGTACAACCTACAGGTATTGTTTCCTAATGTCTGAGTCACTGAAGTCATTGTAGCGTTCAGTTTCAGTAAATCCCCATTTATTGTCTTACCACACTGAGTCTGCTGGGCCCCTTGATATTTTCCGTGCTTCTCACTGAGGGTGAGGAGTTCCTGCTGACCCTCTGACTGGCTAGCTGTGAGGAGAGTTTTTGCCGTCACACCACGAGGTCTTATGTTTACTTCACTGGGGTTGCTATACCAGTGCTATCCATTCAGCACCCGGACGATAATTGAATGAGGAGTGCTTCCAATATACATTACTGTTCAAAAGTTTTAGAGCACCTATATTTTTCAACTTTTTACAGAAATTTACATAGGCTAATGTCTCAGTGTACTCTGACATTAACGCACAGAACACCTTAACAATTAGACATCACACTGATTAGCAAAATCTAATGCAAACTTTTGATTCATCAAAGTAGCCATCTTTCGCAGATATAACAGTTGAACACATTTGTGGCATTCTTCAACGGAAATTAAATATTGTTTGAAAAGTTCTTTCCAACACTGTTGCAGATATGTTGCACTTGTAGGTTGCTTTACTTTCACTCTTCTGTCCAGTTCATCCCAAACCAGCTGGATGGAGTTTAATTCTACAGCCATTCCATGATTTGAAGCCTACCATCTTATTATTTTCTTTTAAGCTAGTTCTAACACAGCCTGGAGATATCATTTTGAATCATTGTCTTGCTGTAGGATGAACCTCTGACCAACTAGGTAGAGGGTATTACACCGTGACTCAAAATACTGTGGTAGTATTTTTGATTTAGCATGCCACTCACTTTGTGTAAGCTGCTGACTATGGATCCATCAGAAGAGCCCCAGATTATCAGGCAGAAACCCAAAAGTGTCCTGACTAATCTTGACATGATAACATAACTATTAATATATAAAATATTATTATATATTTTACTGTTATATTTTACTGTTTTACTATATTTTATAATATTATACTGATTAAAAATATCAGATAAGCCATTTTCAGCTGATTTTTGAAAACTAGTGTACTGTGAGAAAGGGTTAGAACCTTTTTAAATTCACAGCAGTGGCAGACCATTTGCCAGGCATTTGCCAGCATGTTTCATTTTATAGTTACAAAGGACTGAAGGACTGGATTTTCGATAAACTTTAAATAAAGATCCACATATAGAAAGAGTCAAAATGATAATACATTTTTAAATGTAAGCAAGAATTATTAGATTATTAGATTATGTGGAATATCTGCTATTTAAGTCCCTGTAAATTAGCTATTACTATATGTATTAATGTACACCGATCAGCTATAACATTATGAGCACTGACAACTGAAGTGAATAACACTAAATATTAGTTAGTGGGTGGGATATATTAGGCAGCAAGTGAACATTTTGTCCTCAAAGTTGATGTGTTAGACGCAGGAAAAATGGGCAAGCGTAAGGCTTTGAGCGAGTTTGACAAGGGCCAAACTGTAATGGCTAGACAACTGGAGACGATCATGAGATCAAATTGAAGTCGCTTTGGATAAGGGCAGCTGCCAAATGGCAAAAATGTGAATGTACCTTGGTATAGAAATGAGATTTGGCTAAACAGTGACAAATTAGTAGAAAAAGTAATATCGAAATTTACAATATTAGAATTTTACATTTACAGGAAACGAATATTTTTTACAAGAATAGATCACAAATTATTGTGAAGTTATTGGATTTTGTTAGCTGGCCAAATAAAATACAGTTTATACTAAATATAAACAAACATATCCTTGAACCTGGTTTGGGGATTTTTTGCATGACCTTTGCAAATCCAGTATCAATATGTATGTAATTTTTAAAAATAATTAGAAAATGGCAGAGATATGGAATATTTACTGATTAATGTAGTTTTCACTGAAAAAAATTACAGCAAAACTTTTTTATACATTATATCATGAGACGAGAAAATCAAAAGAAGTTGTTAACTAAAAAAAAACATGCAATTTACATCTACTATGTACTTTCTGCTTCTTTTTAATTAGTTATTTGCATTTAGAGCCTGCTGCAGACATCATGCTGTACGTTAAGTGCAACGTACTTGCACATAAGCAGAAAAACAAATCACATTTATGTTGATCCAAAAAAAGTCAGAATACTAAAATTATATGCAGAAAAGATTTATCTGATTTTATCATGTAATTTACAATATACAGGCAGAAGTTGAATATACAGCTGAATAATTTCCTTTGGAAAAAAAAGTCATTGATTTATGCCTGTCTTATGTCACTAGCACTGCAAAGGTATGTTTTTTTTTCTAGTTTCTAAATTTTAAGTTTATTGTACCATGTTACCATATTATTAAACAAGCCATTTAATTTTTGAGCAATTTTTTCCCTTGGCTTCCAGACCTCCTCGTGTTCAGCAAGTGGTTCTCCTCTCTCCACTTTCTGCACAATCAAAGCACGTTTTTTTATCTCCTCCAGTTCAGCAATGCGATTTTTGTACCCTGCTTTGGCAGATTGCTTCTCAGACTCAATCAGTAGTTCAATGTATTCTGGTGTGGACAGGGGATCAGGGCGGAGAGCAATTTCCTTCAGACGTGTCAGGCTTCTGGCAAGTTTATCATTTAACTTCAAGACTTGTTCTTGTACATCCATATATTCCTCCTCCAACTGCTTGTTGATTTTCTCTATTGTCATACTTTTCCCTAAAGCCTCTTCATATTGCTTTTTCAGATTTGCATATGTCCTTTTCTCTTTTACAAGTTCAGTTTCAAATCTGAATGGCATGTTGTGATGCACATTCCACACGCATTTACCAGGACACACTGTACAGTTGCCGTTTTTCATTGATGAACAACGTTGTTTATCTTGATCATTTGAATAGGCACATGGATAATGGCAGGTGAAGTTGCAGCCATGACAATTTGTTACAAATTTTCCCCTTTCAATGTCAATTTTCTTACACTTTGGTATTTCAATCTCATATTCAAAATTTTCATTTTCCTTTATGACATTCTGGTTTTCTTCCAGTACCGATCTTGTCATTTTGATTTCATCAAGTTTTTCCAGTCCGGTTTGGATGAGGGGTTGCACTCCATCTACAACTGTCTCTAAGGTTTTGCGTTCAGACAGAACTTCTTTTGTGAGCTGAAGACTTTTGGTTTCCATTGTCCCTAAGTGATTAAAGAATCGTTTCATGCTTCCTTTGCCCATTTTCCAGAACATTTCATCAAAGTTGTCTTCATCATCCAAGTCTATATTCTGAGCAAAAAGTGCAGAATTGTTGAATTTGAAATGAAGGAGTGTTCCATCTTCCTTTTTTCCACAAGGGATATCAGCAGCTTTAATGGCTTCTAGTACAGGAGGTTTCTGTCCATCAGCAAATGTTATCATAACAGTGATATTGTTTGCTATGTCTTTTCCAAAGATTGAAAGAATAGCTTCAAAAATGTATTTCTGGGTATGGGTTAGTCGAGCTAAAGCTGACTGTACCACAAAACAAACAGCATCAAGAGTAAGGATGCCATCTTTTTCAGAAAAGAACTTTCTGATTTTCTCAGTGATCTCCTTGTCTTGTGCAATTCCTCTCGTGTCTCCAAACCCTGGTGTGTCTATGATTGTGACTGAATAGGGAACCTGGAAGTCATTTTGATGGTGAATCTGATATGCTGTAACGTCTGAAGTCTGGCTCTCGGCTTGTGTTTTATTGGTTTGCTCATCTATCAGTTTAAATCTACATGAATCACTCCACTCCACTCCGAGTATATAGTTGATCATGCCATTAATGAGAGTGCTCTTTCCAGAGCCAGTAGCACCCATGAGCATTATTGTTTTGTTTGGATGAGTACAATGACAAGTATGTCCAAAGTCTTTTTTGTGAAGAGCACCACTTCCTGTGTCTCTCAGATTCAGTAGGTACACTGAAGGATTACCAGTGCTTAGTTTAGTGTAGTTGTTATTATTTTTTATTTTGTTTTCCATATTGTTGCTCACTGTTCTGAAACATGAGAAAAAAGAAATATGTTAGAGCTTATAAAATGCTTGAACTGACTGTGTAGGAATGAAGGAGAATTTACTTGATAATATTTTATATTTATGCCATTCACAATGTTCAAGAATTGAATTAATTTTTAATTAATTAATTTAACACCAGATCTGTTAAAATCTAATCATATAATTGTGAGAATTTCACTGTGCCAGCAGATCTGGGGGCTGACACCTATGGTGGCTGAGAAGTACAAAACAAAATAACAAATCAGAAAACAAAATAACAAATCCAAAAACACAACGACAATTTAGACAAACCGTAAAAGGTAGGTATAGTTTGTGAATGTAATTCTTATGGAAATCTGGAATAGTTTGGTCTTTGAAACGTACCTGTGTTCTTGTTTTAAGACATCGCAAACTAATCTTTGTGCCATGATACTCTGTCAGTATATCCAAAATCATGGCATATGAATATCCTTCCTCAAAGCAGAATTGAGTTTCTAGTTTCTTATAAAGATAAATATATACGTTTTTTATTTTCTTTAAAAGATTTAAATAGCACTATTGAAAGAAATACGGTTTAAAGTGAACACAGAACTCCACACATGTACAAGAAATAAAGTTAGATACACAATTTCCTACTTCTTGTATATCTTGAGTGACAGATGTCTTGTCTAATCAGCGGTAAGAATTCCATTCGCAAACCTACCTTTTCCGGTTTGTCTGAATTGTCACTTTTGGATTTGTTCATTTATTTTCATTTTTTTTTTTTCTGGTTTGTTATTTTGTTTCTGGATTTGTTATTGTGTTTTTGGATTTGTTATTGTGTTTTCTAATTTATTTTTTGTTTTGCACTTCTCGGCCACCATACACACCCCTTACCTTTCCCATCGCCCTACTCACTAGCAGCTAAACACAGTCATGACACTCTACACACAGAAACCTAATAGTGTCCAAAGTAATCTTAAAAAATGGTCTGGCAACAATAAAATAATTCATTTGTTAAGACTGATTAAAAAAACATATAAGTCGTCAATTTTTAATTTGATTTTCAAAAGCGAGTGTTCATTAAGAAAAGTTTAAGTTAAATTCACAGCAATAGCAGTCCATTCCCAACTTATATCTCATTGTAATTCAAATGCCATTGAATGCATCATAAATGCAGTTAAATGTTAAATACAATAAACATTTACAATCAATATAATTAAATTCATCATATACAAATGCAAATATTAATGCTTTTTAGATCATTAACTTTATGATTTGTATATATATATATATGTGTGTGTGTGTGTGTGTGTGTGTGTGTGTGTGTGTGTGTGTGTGTGTGTGTGTGTGTGTGTGTGTGTGTGTGTGTGTGATTTGATATAAAAATGAGCTGGAAAATACCAGCTTTAGATTCAATCTAAGTCAGGAATAAAACATAGTTTGATGCTTAAAGAAGATAGTCAGTGATTGGCTGCACTGATGTTATCACACTGAAGCTGATTTCCAAATAATATCCCCAAGATATTAGAATATTAGAAAATCACCAAGTGTTTTATTCTTCATCTCACAGTACTGGCTTACAGTTATAATTTGTAATTTATAGAACCTCAATTTTATAACAAAGCATGAAACATGGAGACTTCTTCCATTAATGTTAAATAAATATCTACAGAAACATTAACAATGGCGATATGTTTTTCTTTGTTTGAATAACAAGTTGTTTTTTAGCCTTAGATTATAAAGTCCCTTGGAATATAATTTATGTAATGTAATTTATTGTGTAACATTATGGGTGTTTCGAACCTATCGTGAGTTTGCCATCATAAATCAGATAAAATACTAAAAGCCTCCCTCCGTTGCACCACTTGGTATCGCCCAACTATTGGCTCGCAACACAGCCCCCGGATTATTCCGCATGACTGAACACTTATCTTTACAGAGGAAGAGGAGCGCAGCTCAGAGACGAGGAATGAAACATGTACTCAGAAGGCGGTAGAATGATATAGTGTAATCTACCTAACGATTCTCGACATATATTATAGCTAGCTAATAGCCATAATTATCATTATAATAGCCCTGTGTTATGTTATTTTTAAGTTTGCATTAGTATAAATAACAATAAGGTCACACTAAACGGCGCGTCGCGACAGTTGTGAAGATGAGAGTTGACTATTTTCGCTTGCAAAAAATGTTTTCACATGTTCTCTATCCTGCATGATAAAGTCTTACAATAAATGATGCGTTACAGTGTGCATTTATTTGGACTGTTATTATGACATGGTTAATGTTATTCATGAAGCAAACATTTGACCATAAATTTTTCTGGATGATAGAAAGCAAGATAAGGGACATTATGCATTGTTTCAGTTTACACCTTAAATGCTACTAAATCTAAAAGACAGTAAACTAATAGAATGCAATTCAATTTATTTTATACAAAGGCAAAGGGTTAAAGCTCTTTAGGGCATTTTACAACACGTTATACTTTTAAAAAATCATTTTATAGTTACAACTGGAGACTTCTTACAGAAAGGTTTTGAATAATTATACTTTTTTTTTGTTAGGAAGAATTATTAGCCTTAGATTATGTAGAATCCTGCCATTTAAGTCCCTGTGAATTAGCTATTAAGTAAGGTGTTAATATAAACATGTAATTTACCTTGCACTGCACCACTCTCAGAGCTTCTGTTGCAGAAAATTATACCTTGTGAACAAGGAAAATTGAGAATTCTGCAGAGCTGTGGGAAAAAACATCATTATGAGATTATGGTTTTCATTTCTTGACATTTTTAAAGATTTTCTTGACATTTTGAAAATTACTTGGTATAGAGGCCCTGCCCTCCTGAAAATAAATGCTCCAATAATGCTCCAATGCTCCAATAAATGCTCAAAGATGTTTTTTTTTTTGTTTTGTTAAAATTATCTAATAGAATGAATGAAACTAATGAGCACTTACCTTGTAGGCAATCCAAAATTCAAGGCAGTGTTCTTGGCCAGAACAGACTGTTTATATAGACCCTTTTGGACCCTCCCTTTTTGGAAAGAACGGGTGATTCTCTATGCTAGACTAGTTCCACTTATATTGGAGGCATAAATGAATGCTTATGAGCTTTTATTTTTAAGACGATTAAATAATGTTTTAATATACTGTATAGTGAAATACACATATTCACAGTATCACAAAGTAGATTTCAATAGTGCAAATGTACATTGGTGTAAATTTAGAGGCGAAACAGTGACTTAATATATTTTACACATTTAGACCCTTATCACAGGTACAGTTGATGGAAGACAAACTAGTTGGAAAAGGCAGATGAGTGCTTATAATTGTACCAGAAACATTATTTTGGAAATGCAGACTGTTATTATTTATAAACAACCTAAACCGATAATAAGTACAATACAATCATTTTTTCAAGGTTTAGACACCAGATGCAAATTTCACTCAGAAAGATTTAAGGTGCTATTTATTACAAGTGAATGTGGGGTAAGGCAAGGTGCATGGCTTTACACCAAAGCTAAGCTTTTCCTGATCCTAGAGTGAGACAAGGAAAAAGAATAAAGACGATTATTTACCAATGTCCATGAACTTTTGTTACTTTCTTATATTCTGTGTAAAATAAGCCATGATTTGATAGCCCAGTGTACATTATAATTGTAATCTTTCAGTGAGTGAAATATCAGTTACAGCTCTTCCCTGAATAGACAGATTTCTGAGAAATGGAAAGTGAAAGTAAACAGAAGTACTATGATTAGAATATCCTTTAAAATCAACCCAGCCCACCCAGTGAGCTCAACCAGCTATACTTTCATGTGTAAAAGAATCCAGCAGTAAAAATCCAGGTGTAAAAAGAGCTTTTACACAACTGTTTAATAGGGCAGACCTGAGTATAAGTCAAGTTTTAACTTGACACCCCAAACTGACATGCAAACAGCACACCCCACCCCAAACTGACAATGCTGAAACAACAATAATATCCAGTAAAAGCAATTATGTGCCAAGTGCCCATGAACTTACTTTTGCTTCTTTATATTGCATGCTGTGTAAAATATATTATGAGTTGAGAGGCCTGTGTACTCTGTAATTATAATCTTATGCAAATCTATTTCTGAATACACAGCTTTCTAAGAAATTGAGAGTGAAAGTTAATGAGAAAGTAGAAAGTGAATGGAAAGTGAAAGTTAATGAGAAAGTAGAAAGTGAATGGAAAGTGAAAGTTAAGGTCAAGTTTAGTTTGTTTTATAGTCAAGCAGTTTTACTGAACAAAACTTTGACATGTGGGTAAAAAGAATGGATATATAGAAAGAAAGTAAAAACAACGAATGAACAAAGTCAGGCAGTACATTAATGGAGTGAAAAAAAGTATTCACAACCTGCCCAATTAAATAGGTGTTAGTTTGAAACATAGTTTAGAAAAGACTATAAGTCCAGTTTAATTTTGACAGCCAGTAACTTTGACATTACAATTTGCACACATTCACACTAAGTCAAAAATTTTTAATGTCTTTTTTTTATTTCAGTGCACTAAAACTTTTTTTGTTTTGTTTTTTTTTTGCAAAAGAAAGCAGCAGATTTCACAGAGACTGCTTTTGTGGCATTCAGTGAGAAGCTGCCAGATCTGCCAAACTCTCATTAGTCCTTATCCTCCTTGACCTTTCAGCAGCGTTTGATACAGTCATCCAGAAGACTCTCTTGTCCATCCGCATGAGTTTTGGAGTTTGTGGCACATCATGGCAGTGGTTGCTTCCTACCTGGAAGGATGATTGAATCAGGTGACTGTCAGAATATTAGTTTATATTTGTAACCATGTTGTAACCATGGAAAATCAACTGTCCTTTTCCTCTCACATTGCTAATCTAACACACTCATGTCTATTTTTATATACATAGGCCACTGAGGTGCTTGTTCATTTCCTTGCCATTTGGAGACTGTATTAGGCCTATGTGCAGTACTCAACACATGTTCCACAGATATTTCTGTGTTCAGTGTAGTGTTGTGGAAAATAGCAGGCTGGTAGGCACAGGCAAGATTAAAAGGTACACAATTTATTTGACCCAACACTCTCTGAGAAATCTCAGTTTTAATAAACATGATTTAAACACAGAAACTAAGAAAGAAAAACATTGTCACTCATTGGCTACAATACAACGCCTGATCAGGACCACCGTATCAAGGTCTGCATAAGCTGATTCTTAGCCTTGAGTCTCACAATCTCGTCTCCAGTGCATTCTGACCCTGTAACAATTTGCACAAACAATGTCTCGTCACAAACAACTTTTAGTCACAAACAACTTCTAGTCATGTACACAAAAGTCTGAAACTTCTTCCTTAAAAATTTTCCATCACAATTATTTCCTTTTGTCCTTAGGACAACACACAAAAATTTTAAAAGATCACTGTCATACACATCATAAAATCAAGTTTGATCAAGTACAAGCTCACATCAATGTATCATTTCTCCTTAAAGGGTTGCAATTACTAGTTTGTAAAACACATGCTCTTTGCTGTTTTTGTGGGGACAGGTACCGTACACATAAAATGCAAATGAAAAAGCAAAACGCCGGTCTGATTACGACCTGTTTACAAGTCACATGTGGTGTCAGCAGAATGCTGTTGGACGCTACTGTCTGTATTTACTTTTCAGAGTATCTGGTTCTAAGTCGGTCTGAGTATTGTCTGGTGGCCAATTAGGGAAAAAGTAATCTTCAAACAAAGGATTTCAATCACTGTCAGTGTAATCTGCTGTAATTTCAAGAGCTAGTATTTGTCTATGATGTTGAAGTGCCTGAGTGAGTGTAGTATGGTTATCACATCTACCAATCCACTTATCTGCTTCCACTAAAGCAGTCCTTTATAGGGTTATTAGTCACTACTGTTAGTTCTGCAATCAGTGCATACTTTTGGTCAAGTTGATTGGGTGTATTATTTGTCTGTCTTTGCACATGCACTTCTGTAGCAATAACTATAGGCCCTTGGTGTCCTTTCTCACTCTTTCTAGCGACTGTTGTCTGCTGGATTTTTTCTTCACGCTCTGGGACTCTCTTACTAGCTAATGTGAATCCACGTCACTCTCAAAAGTACCTGGAATGGTCCCAGTTCACCCCCTGGTGTTCCAGCTCTTCCTCCTGAAATCCTTCTAATTACCTGGCTTGAGATCAAGCAGATCTGTTTTTGTCAACTTGGGAAACCAGGAAATGGGCAGCAAAAATCACTACAGGCTCCTCACATCCTAGACACAACCTTTTTCAACTCTTCCCTTCTGGCATGCACTAACAGAAGCTTGTACACCAAAACTGCCAGGAACAGGCAGTCACCCTCATGAACAGCTGACATTGATTATATGCAGCTTGCCTTTTAAAAGCACCAATGTGCTCTTTACAAACTTGTTACACTCCATTTCACATCTACAAATACTGTAACAACTGTCACTCATCACTTTATCCCCATATACTACACACATTTTTGGTGTTTGCACTTCAGACATCTTGTACTATATATTGTGTATTGTACAAACATTCATCATATGTGATGCACAATACTGATATTTGCACTACTATGCCTTCTCACACTTTATATACATCGCTGACCTGTCACATACTCTGTTTATTGTGGTCTTTATTTAATCTGTATGTATAGTGCTGTCATTTATGTTTGCACATTTGACAGCCACCGACAGCCAGTACCAAATTTCTTGTGCATGCAAACCATACTTGGCCGATAAACCTGATTCTGATTCTGTATCCATTGTCTATATCAAGGTTTTAAGAACATTATTTTAATAACTGAAATTCACACCCACTGTGTGATCCTTCTGTTATAATTTCATACCAGTAAGCAAAAACAGAATTAATATATTTCATAATTTGAAGGCTAAACATGCTCAAACATTTCACAGCAGAGCTAGTTTCCTGTTTCCTGTCTGTAGTGGTTACATTCTTCCTTCTTCCGTTTGCTTATTGTAAACTGTCATACAGCTCACCTCAAAGATATACAGATATATTACACACTGTGTTGAGTTTAGAAAGAAGGCTGGTGATGTGCAGAAAACAATGCAGACAACTCTGTCTTTTTCTCTAGGTAAATTATTTACACTTGTTTCTATCTCTCCATTGCGTTGGAGACTGGATAAAGAACTTTACTCTTTAACTAATATTGTCTTTTCAAAAATGGTGTTAATAGT
This sequence comes from Hemibagrus wyckioides, assembly GCF_019097595.1. NCBI lineage: Eukaryota > Metazoa > Chordata > Actinopteri > Siluriformes > Bagridae > Hemibagrus > Hemibagrus wyckioides. The sequence goes on along the minus strand of NC_080714.1, from coordinate 20,367,434 downwards.
ATTTAAAATATAAAGATATCATTAATGTGCATTTTATTATTTAATAATATAGACTTATTTGACTTAAACAGATGTTGTCTTTCAGTACATAAAATTTATAAATTTATCTGTGTTTCTGTTTTTTAAGTTTTGATATGTGTGACAATGAAGAGTAAGGCTGAAAGAGTTTTTACTGGAACAGAAGGAGGCAGTGTGGATATCTCCTGTAATTACCCAAATGGATACCAACATTCACCCATGTACTTATGTCGTCATCCATGTGCTGATTCTGATGTCTTAATTAAATCTGAGAATGCTCAAATTGTCTCTGAGGGAAGATACACTGCATTAAACGTTTTCTTTGCATGGACTTTCTCTGTCACCATCAGAGATCTCACATTGAAGGACACTGGAGTGTATTACTGTGGAGTGGATAAATGGGTATATGACATATTGACTGAAGTAAATATATATATTCAGCAATGATTTTGTAATGTTCTGCTTTGGGCCTTAAGTTTACTCAAGAATGTATGACTCTGAGCTATACTGCAGCTTCACGTGTCATTGTGGTTTATTTTTTATTCTTTGCAGTTCTTACTGTGTCTACTTGTGCTCCATTGCCTAGGCTGAATCAAAACCCTGAAGCTAAAGAGCTACATGGTGCCTCCACAGTGATATCTACTGCAGGTAGCTACACAAAACTCTAATGATAAATATCTCCATGCTAATTATTTTGTTTATTGGTTAGCAGCATTGTGCAAGTAATGTGATTACATTAGGGAGTCAAGCATTATATCTTAATATTAGCTAGCCATTGGCTGCTATTTCTAAACAAACTATGAAGCAGAATAAATACAATGATGTGTATAGAATTGTATTTTGAATTGTCATTTTTATTCTCTGCAGTTCCTCCTATGTCCACGCATACTCCATTGTCCAGGGAGGATCAAAACACTTACAGTGATACCAAGTACTGCATATAGAGGACATAAATGCTTATACTCTGCTATACTCCAATTAAAAGACATGTTATGCTTCTGTTAACCAATAAGCAGCTAAAACCAAGTCAATTCAGGAAGAATAATCATAGATTTGTAATTACATACAAATTCAAATACTGTACTGGAACATTTATATCCATTTAGAAAAGTACTACATAAGAGCTCAAGCTCTGTGGTGTTGATTGGATAGTTGGGATTCAAGCACCACCCAGGTGCCACTTTTGGGCCTTCGAGCAAGGCTCTTAACCCTTTCTGCTCCAGGGGCACTGTATCTGACCCTGTGCTCTGACCCCAACTTCCCCAAAAGCTGGGATGTGTGAAGAAAAGTATTTTGCTGGGCTATAATGAATGACAAAAATAAATGCTTTTTCTTTATTCATTCACCTTCACCTGTAAGGTTGCAAAGCTCCACAGTGTAATAGTGTGTTAATCTTGAACAAAAGGCTAAAACTGGTGTTATTTCTGCTACCTGAGAAGATTGCATTTGTTGATAAAAAAAGGTCAAACCAACATGGAAACCAGAGGGTTTTGAAACTGTTCATAGGGATAAAGCAAGCCATTTTGAACTTGAGAAAAGACATTAGTTGATGACAGAACCATTGTGAGGACTGAGAAAATTCCAAAAACAACAGTCAGTTACATCACCAACAACCTTCAAATGCAGGAGTAAACATATTACAAACAACCATTTGGAGATAATTTTGAGAGCAGAAATATAGAGACCATTCCAAAAGATGCAAACCACTTATCAGAAGTAAGAAATTCAAAAGACCAGATTGGAAATTACAAAGAAATTCAGAGATGAGCCAAATTCCATGATTAACCTCTACCAAAGTGATCGAATAGCCAAAGTGTGGTGAAAGAAAAGATCTGCCCATGATCCAAAACATACAAGCTCAGAGATTATGCATGTTGGAGGTAGTGTCATGGCTTGGGCTAGCATGACTACTTCTGGAACAGGCTCAATCATTTGTAATAATTATGTAAATTCATGATGGTAGACACAGACTGAATTCAGACATTTAATCAAATTGAATCATAGAGCTAAATCATAGAGCAAGACAATGGCCTTTTTTCCTCTAATGTGACAACGTAAGAGGAAAAAAGCTTTATGTCAATCACCAGACCCAAGGGACCCAAATGAGACTGAAGGGAATTGAAAGATCTCTATTGTTTTCTTAATAAATTCGATGTACTGTATAATCAACAAATAAATGAATAAATAATTACATTTAAGATTTTGTGCAGCCCTGATTTTTAAGTTTATTCCTGATGAATTTGTTTCATGAATGTAATACCTAGATATCACAGAAAGATGGCAGTATAGTCCTGTTGAAGGTAGGCCTTAATCTCTGCAAGCACACAAATTTTTTTAATTATTTATTTTTATTCTACTTTTCTCTTTTTTATATTCTTTAAATACCAAATATTGTTTGTACCATTAGGCTCATATTCAGGTTGGAAAAATAGTATAAACAAATTTAACAAAAACTTGCTCAAACAATAAAGCACTGATGTAACAACTGTTTCCTGTGTTTCCTTCCTGTGGCATCATTTCTTCTTCCTCCTGCTTATTGTGACAAACCAGAAGTGCTTTCTCAGACCTCCTCTGCTGACTCCTTCAACATGCAGTTCACAAGATTTTAGAAAAGACCAAAAACATATAGTTATATAGCACATTGTGAGTTTGGAACGAAAGCTGGTGATGTGCAGAAAACAATGCAAACATTTGTGAGGACTCTGTCCTTGTTCCAAGGTAAATTAACTTTTCATCCATTTTGTTTTAGGAACTGTTTGTTTATCAGCCTGTTGAATAAATGCAAAATTTTATTTCCATTTGAGAGATGTTGTCGTAGATGTGTTGATGTTGTGTAGTAATGGTACTAACTCTATTATAAAAATATGCTTAATCATATATTACTTTTGTGACGGCAAACATAAAAGTGAGTTGGACTTCAGTATATCTAGTTATGTCTACATGAAGAATTTTTTAATTTTACATTTTTATGTCTTACACATTTACCTCCTGAGCTTTTACAATGTTATTGTTTATTTATTTATGTATTTTTTCAGTTTTGATAAGTGTGACAGTGAAGAGCAAGGCTGAACATGTTTTTACTGGAACAGAAGGAGGCAGTGTGGATATCACCTGTAAATACCCTGATGGATATCAATATACAACCATGTACTTATGTCGTCATCCATGCTATTCTTCTGATGTCTTAATTAAATCTAAGAAGGTTGATCAGGCCATCTCTATGGGAAGATACACTGCACTAAACACTCCATCTGGACGGAGTTTCTCTGTCACCATCAGACACCTCAGATTGAAGGACTCTGGAGTTTATTACTGTGGAGTGGATAAATGGGGATATGACATATTGATTAAAGTAAAGCTTAATGTCACTAAAGGTATACATGACTGTAATTTCCTACTTCTGAATACCACAGTCAATAGGTATGAATGTATTGTAGATCCTTGTCACAAATGCTTTATTTCCTGTACCTAATTCAAGTACTTTAAAAACTGAGTAAGCAATAGGCTGTTCATAACAAAATATGAATACTTGTCTTAACAATTATTGTGGCATGCAGTAAGTGAATAAATAAAATTATGTGTATACAAACATGAAGCTATACTGATATAATTAATTTATTTTTTTATTCTGCTTGAGGCATTACGTTTCCTGCTACAGCTCCTGCTGTGTCTTCACATGCTCCAGTCATTTTGCAGAGTCAAAGCCCTGATGTTACACAGCTTCCCCATGCTATGACAGTGATATCAAGTACTGCAGGTAGAGACTTTAAATGCCTGTTTAGCATGCTCTAATAAAAAACTCCTTACTCCTTCCTCTCTGAAATTCAAGCATTACATCAAATTGGGTTACAATGATTACAGTCAGCTTAATCATTTTATACAGATTTGATTGGTGTAATAAACATTATTTTAGAATAAAAGTAATATGCATTATTTTCTTGTATAAACTTTAGCAATGTTGATGGGTTTTTATCTTTCAGATAATTTCACCTCATATGAACAAGCATCATCTACAACTCAACCTCAACATTCTTTAGACCCACACGGTAAACAGTTTTCTTTATATTTATTTTATACAGTATTAAACAATTTGGATGACCTGCTTTCTTATCAAAGTGTGTTCCAGAGTAAATGAATTATTAAAGTTAAATTGATCTTTCATTTATTGCGTTTCAAACAGTTCAGTTGCTTGTTGTTTGTGGAGGAGTGCTGGGCCTAATGTTGTGCTGTGTTCTTGCAACTCTTGTGATTCTCTACAGAAAGAAATCCAGCACACAAAACACATGTAAGTAAAAAGATTACAAGTGATTACAAATTCACAGCCAATGTGTAATATAAAAAATGAATGAAGAAATGTTTATAATTGGTACCATATTCTTCACATGAATTTTTGTGTTCATTCATTTTTCTCCCTGTTATTTAGCTTTGAAACCACCTGCTCCTGAAAGCCAAATTTCACATCCATCATCTGATCAGGTATGTTATACTGAGTACTGAACCAGAACCGCTATTCTCATAAGCATAATTATTTTAGCATTTTTCATTATTTTTCACTTGTCACTAAGTTGAAACCTTTCCCTGGCCTTTGGTAAAGGAAATTGTTCTGCATCACATAAAGCATTCTTTAAATAAATAAATGCTATTGAAAGTTTGGCAATATTCATTTTTTTAAAAAACAGGGTGCGTATGAAAAACAAACAAGCTACATTAATGAGTTGATGTGAATGAGTTTGTGGCTTTTTAATGGGTTCATCTATATAGAACATTTGTCCATAGTTTCACATGCATTTAAACTGATGTCTGTTCAAATGACTCATCCATTATTTTTGTACTGAAAATAACTGGTTGACATTTCTTTCAACCTTTTTCTACCAAGGAGGACATTTGGCATGTGTATGATGACATGTTGGCTGTGTATAGTTTAGCTGGTCCAGCTAGAGGAGATAAATCTTCAGCCACGTACAGCACCATTCAGCTCCCTGCGCCAGCAGATAATGATTGCAATCTATACTCTCTTGTAACTCCTCACTGAAAACAATTAAAGCATCCTATATGTGTGGTGCATAATACACAGAGGTAAGAACAATTCTGTGCATTTCAAGAAAAGCACTCTTTATGGGCATACACGGTCATATTTAAACTCCTGTATTCCTCACATATTTCACCAACTAATAAGAAATAAGACTTGGCATGCTATATTTTAATGGTTTTCATGGTTAAACGTCCTGTAAAAAATTGACACATCAACCCAGTGCTTTTGTGTGACTGTGATATTTATTTTTATCCTGTCTTGTACATCTTATACAAAGATGTGCGTTTAATGCTAATACAGACTGAAAACTATAAATTGATTAATTCAACAACTGTATCCACTGACCCCTCATTGGTACAAATGTTTTCTAATGTTTCTGAGAAGGTCATCCATAATTGCATCTACAAAGATTGTTCGAACTGTGAGAAGCTCCTCTGTCAAAGAAACCACTTTGAAAATTCAGCATACATCCTTCCTTTCACAAGTAGCTATGGTGTCATTTTTAAGGTGTGAAGTGGTACTGTTGTTGTTGTGACTGAACAGAAAGTTTCAGCCTTACTGCAAGCAAATTGTATACATACATGCATTACAGTCTTTTCCTGGGGCTGTCATTGATGGCTTGGTTAATTCCTTGCTGGAACACCAGGGGGCATTCCAGCAGGGTTTTGTTTTTAACCTGTGCCATGTGTCACTGTGCCACTTACATGTTTGCTTCGCCCAATCCTTAGCCGTTCCTGCCTTTGCAAACCTGTTCCTTACTTTTCAATAATTACTTTCCCTATATATACCGGCTGTCTTGTGCTTGTGTTTGCTGATTCCTTGTCTTCTGTTACCTGTTTTCACCTCCTGGTTTCTGTTGTTTGTTTTCTGTTTTGTTATTTTGTACTCATTCACCTAGTTTCTAGTGTTTCCATGTGTTTTTCATTTTATCCCTGCATTTGGGTGTGGGTTCTGTACCTATGAAGGCACCCATTCCTGACTGGGACAATACCAAAATATTGCTTGTACAACATATGGTAATAACATTAATTACAATAAATACAATATACAATACAATACAAAGAAGAGTGCAATACCAAATACCATGTTAAACAATATACAGCTTGTATACCCTTAAATGAATTCTGATGTCTTTCTGTTCTGCTAGTTTCTGTTCTGTTCTGCAATGCTAATGTCTATAGAGTCCGTATGGAGTGACAGTCAGAAATTCATGCAGTATTTAAAGTTGGGTTAGTCGTTCAATGTATTTCTTTAACATTTTCAATAAATTATTAATTAACAAAATGACAAAACTGTTACATCTCTATGAGCTATATGAAACTGGCTTCGCACACATTTAAACAATTAAGATCTCCTTTATATTAAAATTAGCAGTACCCATCATTCAAAAAAAGTGTACCTAATTTTTCAAATGAAGTTTATCTCCAAGTTTCCTGAACGTAGACTCACAGGATGATGGCAGTACAGAAAAAAATATTTTTAGATTTTTGCAGGTAAACTGAAAAACCTTTTTTTCCCAACCAGACTGTAATCTTTGTTTGTACAAAGCAAATTGTAAATATGGTTTGTATTATTATATTAACATTCAAGGGAAAAAAACAACTTTGTAGTCGCATTCCACACTGTCAGAAAAAAGGGTACTGCTGAGGTACAATTTTGATCCTAGGGGAGCAAAAAATATAATGGTACCTTTAAAGGTACATAATAGGTCCTTAGGGTACAATTATGTTCCCAAAATTAGTTAAAAGGTATGACTAGAGGTACAAAATTGTACCTGTAACGTCTGGGCGCCCAAGATGCCAAGCGACATCCTCCATGGAAACTCCATTGTGGAGTAGTGTCCCCAGTTGGCGAGGTGGTGGAAGCCACGCTTCCAGTGGGTCTGTTAAAAAGGGGGTGTCCCCCATGACATGAAGTTGAGAGGCGTCCTCCGTGGAAACTCCATATCGGAGTGGCGTGCTTGACCGGAACAAGGATGGAGGCACCTTTCTGGGGAAGCGGAGAAGGAGGGCCACCTGTTCGAACGTCCTCTGAGGCAGGTGGTCTGTCGGAATACAAGGAACATAAAACAATAGCCGACAAGGACAGGTACATATAGGGCTAAACATTAAGGCTAATAGGGAACAGGTGAAACAGCAGAAACGAGAACAATAGAAAAGGCGTGGCACAAAATACACTCAATAAAGCAGGCTCCATAGAATCACCTGCCAGCAGCCTCTCCAGGCCTGGCAGGGAACTGTCCAGCGGTTCCTGACATAGTCCCCCCTCTAAGGCGCGGCTCTTGAAGCGCCTCCAGCATAGCTGAAGGATGCCCCAGGCATAGGCGGCAGGTGTAGTCCAAGAGGAGAGATGCAAGGAATGACATAGTTCATAACTGCAGTCCACAGCGGTGCCCCAGATCCTGGGGATACAGTGGCATCTGACACATACATGAGACGGGAGGGAAGTGTCTTCCACCCAAGATGCCTAGTGACGTCCCTGACTAGCAAGGTGGTGGAAGCCACGCTTCCAGTGGGTCCGTTAAAAAGGAGGGTGCCCCCCATGACATGAAGTCGAGCGGCGTCATCCGTGGAAAATCCATCACGGAGTGGCATCCTCTACCGGAACAAGGGGAAACGGGGAAGCAGGGCCACCTGCTCAAACATCCTCTGAGGCAGGTGGTCTGTCAGATGTCATCCACCAGGGTCCTCACTCGTGGGCTGCAATACCTGGTCGTGAACAGGAACTCGCTGAGTATTCCGCTGTGTCTTCAAAAATGGTCAGTTATTCTGTAATGTCCAGGCGCCCCGACCTTTGTGGGCCTTGAACCCGGACCTCTGTGGTTGCTCTGCATGCCGGCATGCCATGGAGACAGACCCAGTTGCAGGATTCCAATAAGCGCTGCTTAATTAACATAAACACGAGACATGGGGAAGACCTAAACACTAGATGTGATGCTAATTAAAACAAACCTAACATACAAAACAAGGAACATAGAACAATAGCCGACAAGGACAGGTACAAAAAAATCCCTATATAGGGCTAAACATTAGGGCTAACAGGGAACAGGTGAAACAGCGGGAACGAGAACAATAGAAAAGGCGTGGCACAATAAAGCAGGCTCCATAGAATCACCTGCCAGCATCCTCTCCAGGCCTGGCAGGGAACTGTCCAGCAGTTCCTGACAGTACCCTTCAGGGTACCACCCCAGCGACGGCCACTTGTACCTTAAAAGGTACAGTTTTGTACCTTTCTTTCTGAGAGTGCATATAATTCTGCAATATTTAAGGCAATAGTTATGGCAATAAAAAAACATGAATCAATACATTTATAATTTTAAAAACTTGTTTAAACAACAAAGAATAAAAAATAAAAAATAAAATAAATAATTCATTTAGAGCTCTGATATATTGTCATTTCCTGTAACACCTTCTTAAAGGATTGTGTGACTACTTACTCCTCCTGCTTGGTAGACTTCTTCTGCTTACTACCTTTATAAAAGTTACACATGGTAACATGTACTGAGTTGAAAAAGAATGCTGTTGATGTGCATGGCAACATTTCTGAGGACTCTGTCCTTTTTTCAAGGTAAAAAATATGTAAAATATATTAGTATAATAAGTAAAATATATTTATTTATCCACTATAAATTGAATAAATGTAAATTTCAGTTACTATTTAACTAGCATTGCTGTTTTCTGCTAGTTATTAGAGTTATTAGTAATGATGTAATGATGCTTAAAATTGCACAAAAATAAACCTACAGTATACAAATAATAATAAAAGACTTATATGACTTGCCAAACATACAATATTTCAGTACAATATTACTTTTTTTAAAGTAAATAGGGAGGAAAAATCCTTTGAACATTTCTTTCCAGTTTTGATAAGTTTGACAGTTAAGAGCAAGGCTGAAAGTGTTTTTTTTTCTGGAACAGAAGGAGGCAGTGTGGATATCTCCTGTAAATACCCAGACAGATGTCAATATTATACCATGTATTTCTGTTATGATCCATGCTATTCTGATGTCAGAGACAGTTGATAATTTTGTCTTTAAGGGAAGACTGTAGTAAACACTCTCAGAGTCACTCAGAGTCTCAGAGTCAGAGTCTTTGTCACCATCAGAAACCTCACATTAAAGGACTCTGAATACTGAATACCTGAAATAATATTTATGATTGCCTTGTAGATTCTGGTCACAAGTGCTTTTTTTCTGTACTTTACCAATTCAAGCACTATAAATGTATATTTTATGTATCAATACTTTGTTTCTGTCAATGTAATATGAATATTTGCAAAAATTATTACAATTTTGTGCATGAGAATAAATACGATGTAATGCATATTAATAATTTTGTAACATTGTGCTTGGGCCCTGAAGTTTAAATTCAACTCATGAATTACTGCTTGGCAAAGCTTACATCCATGTTGATCTGAGCCATTCTGCAGCTTCAGATGACTTTTTTCATTTCTATTCTCTGCAGTTCCTACTGAGTCCACTTGTGGTCCAGTGTTGAAGCAGAATCAAAGTCCTCTCAGCGATACCAAGTACTGCCTGTAAGACCTAAATACCTATTTGGTACACTCCAACTCGTAAACTCCTCATTATGTTTCTGTTAACCAATTAGCAACATCAGCAAAGTAATAGTTGGAATAATAATTAGATACAAATTCATTTAGACATGTTGATCCTTTTCTTGGAAAAGAGGAAGTACAAGAAGAGGAAGTACAAGAGGAATTGTTTCTAAGAAACCATGTACATTGTAGATATTTTATATGAAGAGATGTCATCCACAGCTCAAACTAAACCTTCCTTAGCAGCACATGCTTTTCTTTAATGATAGCTGTGTTATGTGTGTTATTTTCCAGTATTGTCTATTCACTTGCATTTTAACGACATTCCTAATTAACTACTTAATAAACAAAGTGTGTCCTTGAATTAATCAAACATTAAGAATTAAATGGTTAACATAAAACCTGCCGTCTCCTTCTAATGTTTACTGAATTGTGAGTAAACTGTACATGACCAATAAATATCTTGAATCTTGATAAAGCTTCCAGAATTGAACCTACAGAAAGTGACTGAACTTTGAGAAGCTCCAGGGTGAAATGATGTATTCAGCTTGAACAAAAGACCAGAGGGGGTGTTACCTAAGAGCTAAATATTATGTTGGTGCCTGATACATTAGTGCATATAAGCATTTAAGAAAAAATTATGATATCTCCATTTTTCTCATCATCAACTTCATTAATCAGTTTATTCTTGTTAGAAACATGGCAAAGTAGAGTCTTAGGTCAAGGCTGGAATATACTCTGTATGAGATTCTTGTGCACACACACACACACACACACACACACACACACACACACACTTGATGGCAGCCTGTGATCACTTATTCTATTTTCCTCACATTTAAATTCATTAAGGTCACAACATTATATCATCATCTAGTCCTCCAAACAACAAGCAAAAACCCAGACTTGACCTTTTGTGTATGAAGGGCACATTTTCAGAGGCCTGAAGTGTCTAAAACATCCTGTGGTAATGTGACATGTGGGCTTGTACCCAGTACTTTCGATGTGACTTTGAGTCTAATTTTATCACGTTAACTTACACCTTTTGTGCAGACACATGCATGTTATGCATGTGCAAAGTGAATGCACACGGAGCTTAACCCACACCCCATCACCACTGACTACACTGGACTATTCACCTTACAGAAAGACCACAGAGATGTTTAATCTCTGTATATCAATCTATATTCTTCAGATTATATTTTATATATATTATATTTTATCATTAAGAAATCATTTTCCACCTTTAATGTGGTCAAAGTCAAAGAAGCTTTATTGTCATTCCAACCCAGTGGTGGGCTGTGCATTTCACACCTTCACTTCACTGGTGTCCTTCCTGAATTAATCCACCTCTATAACATTCAAATTCAAATTTTATTTGTCACATACATAATCGTACACAGTATGATATGCAGTGAAATGCTTACACAGCTGTTTGACCCTTGAAATAGGAAAAGGAAAAGAAATAAGGACAGAACAAAAGACAAGGATAAAATATAAGAATATGAATTATATTAAAAATACGAAATATAAAATATAAAAACAAGTTCACAGTAAGTAAAAAATAAAATAGAATAAAATAGAATAAAATATAATAAATATAAATAAAGTAAGGTATGGTATATATGTATATAGAATATGTATATAGAAAGTGTAAAATACAACAACTGTGTTATGCAAAATTATATAAAATTATATGAAGTGAATAGTGTGTAGTGCAATAGTGTCCAAGGTGCAGACAGCAGCAGTACAAAATTTTGCAAAATTATATAAAGTGAAGTGTGTAGTGTGCAATAGTGTCCAAGGTGTCCAAGGTGCAGACAGCAGCAGTATGGGGTGGTCACAAAGTGGAATAAGGTGATGAGAGCAATGGTATTGTCCATCTTTAAAGTGCAGATGTGCATAAGTCCACTTTGTATGTAAACGGAAGCAGACTGTGCAACATGTATGTTTATGTGTTGTATTGTGTGCACAGTCCTGAAATGTGCAAATGTGCAGATGTAATAAATGTGCATTTATGCAAAAGCATAAATGGTTCTTGAAAAAGCTTACCAACTATTTTGAAGAATCAAAAGGATTTTCTTGAAAAGTCCACCTTGAAAATGCATTTGAAAGGAGGTCCGTGACCAAATCGATTTCTTCTCCTCTGTCAGCCATTGTGAGTTAAAATATATATATTTTGTTTAGTTTGTGCTGTTCGCTGGACTACTCCAATTATCTAATCAAAGTGCAAGTCAGTGATTCAGTTCACTGCTGTTTAGGCCAGCAGAGAAAGCCTTGCTGGCCCTGACGGTCCACCACTGTTACAACCATATATAGCTGATGCAGTACATGGTGAAATGAAACAACGTTCCTCCTGGACCAGAGGTGCTACATAGAACAAAAACAAAGTGCAGGTGACGTGGACAAACATAGAGCTAAACTATACTTTAAGGTGCAATTCTTTTAAAACTAATCATAAGCGCACAGGATGACAAGACAGTGCAGACAAACAAGACACATAACACCGACTATGTGCAAAAGGATAGTGCTTGACAGTGTTAGGCAGTGAGGAAACATGGTTAGGGACAGTAAGTAATAGCAGCAGAAGTTATTTTTGTTGTAACAGATACAAATATACAAATATTTAAAGTGTTGTGCGCAAGTAAACAAGATCAATGTAAAGTGACGTGTGCCTTGGTTGGAGCTGTGCATTGCTGCACATTCGTGAGTCAGCAAAGTGAACAGCAGTGGACTGAGCACACAGACCTGAGGAGCTTAAGTGCTCAGTGTGGTGGTGCTGAAGATACTCTTCCTGATCCAGACTGACTGAGATCTCCCAGTTAGGAATTCTAGGATCCAGTTGCAGAGGGAGGTGTTGGTGCCCAGCAGACTCAGCTTCTCGATCAGGTGCAGAGGAATGATTGTGTTGAATGCTAACTGAAGTCTATGAACAGCATTCGTATGTATGAGTCCTTATGTTCCAGGTGTGTGAGGGCCAGATGGAGGGTTGTACTGATGGCATCATCTGTGGAGTGATTTGGACGATATGCAATGCACTAGACAGGGTGGCAACAGGTTCTTGATGTGCCTCATGACAAGCCTCGCGAAGCACTTCATAATGATGGGTGTGAGTGCAACGGGACAGTAGTCATTGAGATATAGCAACCAAAAAGATTCAAGTGAAAAAAAAAAACTAATAGAAATGTTTTAAAAAAGAGTAAAAGAGAAACCCTACAAAACTTGGTTGTGTAAGAGTGCACACCTTTAACTAATATTCTGCTCATAATACAGCACTCAGTCTACCAACTTTGCACATATTGATTTGGCAATTTCACTCTTCCTTGCAAAAATTGCAGATTTATCATATTGCAAAGGGATCTCCAGTGCACAGCTCTCTTTAAGTCATTTTCATGGATTTTTTTATAGGACTTTAATGGGATCTATGCTCTGAGTTCTGTTTGCAGCCTCTCTGGTTTCGCCTTATTCTTTTGTCAATTTTGGAAGGATGTAAGCTTTCCTCATCGATCCCTTGAGATTCTGTACATGCTTTGTAAGTTCTTTTTGGACCCTGGTTTCAGCATTCAGATTTTTTTTTTTTTTTTTAAAAGTCAAATAAAGATTTAAAAAAATAATAAAGAAACAGCTGATCTTTATTTTGGGTTAATCAGAAGCACTACACTAATTGTGCAGATTATCCCTGTCTTGGTAATGGCACACACTCTCCATGAAAGAATGCGGTCATGTGACCAGTGTGCTGTCTCTATATGTGTTCAAACAGTGCAATTGCATTAGATGCATGACTAATAGAATGTTGATATGACAGAGCTTAACAATGTAGTTCTATTGTATATATTAGTGGTAATAATATTCAAAATTCCACAAAATTACATAACAAATTATCCACTGAACAATATTTCACATGTAATTTAAAAAAAAAAAACAAAAAAAAAACTTTTAAAACACCACACTATTCTCTGTCTTGATTCATTCTGTTTGAGTTCCTCTTAGGTATAGACTTAAGTCCTCTTAAGTCTATATACCTCTGTATGAACAGAAAACAATGGTATGAATATAATTTATGCTGAGATAGTCTTAACAGTGTCTCCGAGAAGATTGGTGTTCTCAGTTTTAAAACGGAAGCTTATGTCAGTTTCATGAATGTAATAGCTAGGTTTTGCAGAGAGATGGCAGTATATTCCTTTCCAAGATCTAGAGCCCATCACTATACACAAGCAAGCCAAAAAAAGTAGTTTTTTTTTCAACCACTGTTTAATATTTTATCATTTGTATGATTATGTATATGTTCAGGTCAGGAAAAAATGAGAGGAATTTCATAATGTTCATATATAACTCAAACAACAAGCTCAAACAAAAAAAAATGTGTTGAATCAGAGCTCTGATGTAACGAATGTTTCCTGTGATTGGTTCCTGTAGTGGTTACAGCACTGCTTTTTCCTCCTGCTTATTGTGAAGACCCAGAAGTGCTCTTTCAGACCTCCTCTGCTGACTCCTACAACATGCAGCTCACCTCAAAGACTAGACACAACATTTTAGACCAGACCAAAAATGTATCGTTCCATAGCATGCTGTGCTGAGGTTAGAAAGAACTCTGGTGATGTGAAGAAAACAATGCAGACATTTGTGAGGACTCTGTCCTTTTTTCAAGGTGAATGAATTACACTTATTTATCCACTTTGTTTCAGAACATCATGTTTGATGAAGGCAGATTTTCATTACTATTTATTTAATATTTACTTTTCAAGAGTTAGTATTAATGACATATAGAATTATATGAAAAGGATATAAAACATTGACTTTTGTAACTTGCCAAATATTAAACTGAGATTTATTTTAGTAAATACAAAGAAAATGTAATATCAAGCTTTCAGTTTATTTAATATAGCAACATTTTTATTGTTGGTTACCAGTTACACTGAGGAAACATTTATAATGTTTCTCTGTTTTTTTTATGGGTTGTTGTTTTTTTAAGTTTTGATATGTGTGACAGTGAAGACCAAGGCTGAAAGCGTTTTTACTGGAACAGAAGGAGGCAGTGTGGATATCTCCTGTAAATACCCTGATGGATATCGATATACACCCATGTACTTCTGTCGTCATCCATGCTATTCTTCTGACGTCTTAATTAAATCTCAGAAGGTTGATAAGGCCATCTCTAGGGGAAGATACACTGCACTAAACATTCCATCTGGACGGACTTTCTCTGTCACCATCAGACACCTCAGATTAAAGGACTCTGGAGTTTATTACTGTGGAGTGGATAAATGGGGATATGACATATTGATTAAAGTAAAGCTTAATGTCACTAAAGGTATACATGATTGTAATTTCCTACTTCTGAATATCTGAAATAATATTTTTGATTGTATTGTAGACTTAATATGAATATATGATTTGATATAAAATTATTAGAATTATGTGCAGTAGAATGCAGTAATATTAATATATAATAATATATAAGTATATACGGCCCTGAAGTTTAAATTCAGCTCGTGAATTATTGCTTTGAGCTGAACTGTACTGCAGCTTAATGTGTTTGTGATTGATGCTACTTCATAGATGTAACAGTACCTCTGTCTACACATGCTCCAGTGTCCAGGCAGAATCAAAGATCTGAAGTTGCAGAGTTTCCCTCTGCCACAACAGTCACAACAGCTACTGCAGGTGGGGAACATGAACTCATATTCATTACGCTCTAATAACTTAATAATAATTGTTATACTAAATGTTTACTTCCTTTTATTAAAAATAACAAGAAATACCCATGACTCTTTTGAAAGTTTTGTGCAATGTTAAACAACTCAGCCTCATCACTCAATCTCAACAGACCCTGCAGCTCGGGAACATAAACTCACATTCATTCTTGATCTTAGTCACAAATAAGATGTGA
This sequence comes from Hemibagrus wyckioides, assembly GCF_019097595.1. Classification (NCBI taxonomy): domain Eukaryota; kingdom Metazoa; phylum Chordata; class Actinopteri; order Siluriformes; family Bagridae; genus Hemibagrus; species Hemibagrus wyckioides. Next base: position 20,351,940 of record NC_080714.1, on the reverse strand, counting down.
ATAGAAATTTAAATGAAGTTTATTTGGCAAGCAGCAGATCAGTTAATGTGTATGCAGTATAACTGTTTGATGTACAATTGAATTTTTTTTATATTAATCTGCTTGAGGCCATTAGGTTTAAAGGTTCATGAATTCATTACTTAGTTTGAGCAATAATGTAGGTTTGTAGTTTTTTATGGTTTTATATTGACTCAAAACCTTTCCTACTGTATCTACTACTGCAGCTACAGAGCAACCTGAAGGCTTCACAATGATAACAACTACTGTAAATAGTGGAAATAAATGTGTATTCTGCCCTCTACGAATAGGAAAATCCTAAAATCCCACCCTATTAGAATATGTACTATTGTGTAAAGTATATGAAGTTACATAGAGTTAAACAATAGATTTGTTTCTCTGCTTGGCAAAGCTTACATCCATGTTGATCTGAGCCATTCTGCAGCTTCAGATGACTTTTTTAAATTTTATTCTCTGCAGTTCCTACTGAGTCCACTTGTAGTCCAGTGTTGAAGCAGAATCAAAGCCCTCAGAGAGATAGCAAGTACTGCCTGTAAGACCTAAATACCTATTTGGTACACTCCAACTCGTGAACTCCTCATTATGTTTCTGTTAACCAATTAGCAACATCAGCAAAGTAATAGCTGGAATAATAATTAGATACAAATTCATTTAGACATGTAGATCCTTTTCTTGGAAAAGAGGAAGTACAAGAAGAGGAAGTACAAGAGGAATTGTTTCTAAGAAACCATGTACACTGTAGATATTTTATATGAAGAGATGTCATCCACAGCTCAAACTAAACCTTCCTTAGCAGCACATGCTTTTCTTTAATGATAGCTGTGTTATGTGTGTTATTTTCCAGTATTGTCTATTCACTTGCATTTTAATGACATTCCTAATTGACTATTTAATAAACAAAGTGTGTCCTTGAATTAATCAAACATTAAGAATTAAATGGTTAACATAAAACCTGCCGTCTCCTTCTAATGTTTACTGAATTGTGAGTAAACTGTACATGACCAATAAATATCTTGAATCTTGATAAATCTTCCAGAATTGAACCTACAGAAAGTGACTGAACTTTGAGAAGCTCCAGGGTGAAAAGATGTATTCAACTTGAACAAAAAACCAGAGGGGGTGTTACCTAAAAGCTAAACATTATGCTGGTGTCTGATACATTAGTGCATATAAGCATTTAAGAAAAAATTATGATTGCTGTTTCATTTATCTCCATTATCATCAACTTCTTTAATCAGTTTATTCTTGTTAGAAACATGGCAAAGCAGAATCCAAGGTCAAGGCTGGAATACACTCTGTATGAGATGCTTGTCCACACATGCGCTCACATAGACACACACACTTACACACATACACTTGTGGGCAGCCTGTGATCACTAATTCTTTATTCCTCACATTTAAATTCGTTAAGGTCATAACATATTATCATCATCATCTAGTCCTCCAAACAACAAGCAAAAACCCAGACTTGACCTTTTGTGTATGAAGGACACATTTTCCGAGGCCTGAGGTTTCTAAAACATCTTGTGGTAATGTGACATGTGGGCTTGTACCCAGTACTTTCGATGTGACTTTGAGTCTAATTTTATCACGTTAACTTACACCTTTTGTGCAGACACATGCATGTTATGCATTTGCAAAGTGAATGCACATTGAGCTTAACCCACACCTCATCACCACTGACTACAAACTGATACTATAGTGCCATAACGTCTGACCAAAATATTCCATGACTGCACCTGCACAAAGTGGCTGAAGTGGCTTCGCGTTCCAAGGTGAAATGGAGCATTCACCTTACAGAAAGACCACAGAGATGTTTAATCTCTGTATATTAATCTCTATTCTTCAGATATTATATTTCATTATTAAGAGACAAAACAGGCAATATATAGTGGATATAAAAAGTTTACACACCCTTGTTAAAATTGCAGGTATTTGTGATATAAAATATTAAACTAAGACAAATCATATCAGATCATTTTCCACCTTTAATGTGGTACAGCAACCAAAATGATTCAAGTGAAAAAAATATTTAATAGAAATGTTTTTTAAAAAAAAAGAGTAAAAGAGAAACCGTACAAAAACCTGGTTGTGTACACCCTTAAACTAATATTTTGCTCATAATACAGCACTCAGCCTTTAAAGAGTCTTCCAACTTTGCACATATTGATTTGGAAATTTCACTCTTCCTTGCAAAAATGATTCAGATTCATCATATTGCAAAGAGATCTCCTGTTCACAGCACACTTTAAGTGATTTTTACAGGTTTTCTATAAGACTTCTATGGTATTTGTCCTCTGAGTTGGCCAGGTCCTTTAATGTTGCCAGAGGTCTATTTGCAGCCTCTCTGGTTTTACCTTATTCTTTTGTCAATTTTGGAAGGATGTAAGCTCACCTCGTTGATACCTTGAGATCCCGTACATGCTTTTAAGCCCTTTGCAGACCATGGCTGCAGCATTCACATTTTTTAATAAGATTTTTATAAAATAATACATAAATAACCAATCTTTATTTTGGGTTAATCAGAATCACTACACTAATTGTGCAGATGATCCCTGTCTTGGTAACGGCACACGTTCTCCATGAAAGAATGGGGTCATGCAACCACTGTGCTCTCTATATGTGTTCAAACAGTGCAGTTGCATTAGATGCATGACTAGTAGAATGTTGATATGACAGAGCTCAACAATGTAGTTCTGTTGTATATATTAGTGGTAATAATATTCAAAATTCTACAAAATTACAAAACAAATTATCCACTGAACAATATTTCACATGTAATTTTTAAAAAACTTTTAAAACAACACTCTATTCTCTGTCTTGATTCATTCTGTTTGAGTTCCTCTTAAGTCTATAACTCTGTATGAACAGAAAACAATGGTATGAATATAATTTATGCTGAGATAGTCTTAACAGTGTCTCCGAGAAGATTGGTGTTCTCAGTTTTAAAACGGAAACTTATGTCAGTTTCATGAATGTAATAGCTAGGTTTTGCAGAGAGATGGCAGTACATTCCTTTCCAAGATCTAGAGCCCATCACTATACACAAGCAAGCCAAAAAAAGTAGGTTTTTTTTCAACCACTGTTTAATATTTTATCATTTGTATGATTATGTATATGTTCAGGTCAGGAAAAAATGAGAGGAATTTCATAATGTTCATATATAACTCAAACAACAAAGAAAAATGTGTTGAATCAGAGCTCTGATGTAACGAATGTTTCCTGTGTTTGGTTCCTGTAGTGGTTACAGCACTGCTTTTTCCTCCTGCTTATTGTGAAGAACCAGAAGTGCTCTTTCAGACCTCCTCTGCTGACTCCTACAACATGCAGCTCACCTCAAAGACTAGACACAACATTTTAGACCAGACCAAAAATGTATCGTTCCATAGCATGCTGTGCTGAGGTTAGAAAGAACTCTGGTGATGTGAAGAAAACAATGCAGACATTTGTGAGGACTCTGTCCTTTTTTCAAGGTGAATGAATTACACTTATTTATCCACTTTGTTTCAGAACATCATGTTTGATGAAGGCAGATTTTCATTACTATTTATGTAATATTTACAAGAGTTTTCAAGAGTTAGTATTAATGACACTTAGAATTATATGAAAAGGATATAAAACATTGACTTTTGTAACTTGCCAAATATTAAACTGAGATTTATTTTAGTAAATACAAAGAAAATGTAATATCAAGCTTTCAGTTTATTTAATATAGCAACATTTTTATTGTTGGTTACCAGTTACACTGAGGAAACATTTATAATGTTTCTCTGTTTTTTTTTTGTTTGTTTTTTTAAGTTTTGATAAGTGTGACAGTGAAGACCAAGGCTGAAAGCGTTTTTACTGGAACAGAAGGAGGCAGTGTGGATATCTCCTGTAAATACCCTGATGGATATCGATATACACCCATGTACTTCTGTCGTCATCCATGCTATTCTTCTGACGTCTTAATTAAATCTCAGAAGGTTGATAAGGCCATCTCTAGGGGAAGATACACTGCACTAAACACTCCATCTGGACGGAGTTTTTCTGTCACCATCAGACACCTCAGATTAAAGGACTCTGGAGTTTATTACTGTGGAGTGGATAAATGGGGATATGACATATTGATTAAAGTAAAGCTTAATGTCACTAAAGGTATACATGATTGTAATTTCCTACTTCTGAATATCTGAAATAATATTTATGATTGTATTGTAGATCTAATATGAATATATGATTTGATATAAAATTATCAGAATTATGTGCAGCAGAATAAATATGAAGTAATGCAGTAATATTAATATATAATAATATATAAGTATATATATAGTAATATATGAATTAATATGAATAATTTTGCAATATTCTGCTTCGGCCCTGAAGTTTAAATTCAGCTCGTGAATTACTGCCTTCATCTGAGCTGTACTGCAGCTTAATGTGTTTGTGATTGATGCTACTTCATAGACATAACAGTACCTGTGTCTACACATGCTCCAGTGTCCAGGCAGAATCAAAGGTCTGAAGTTGCAGAGTTTCCCTCTGCCACAACAGTCACAACAGCTACTGCAGGTGGGGAACATGAACTCATATTCATTTCGCTCTAATTAGACAACTCCTTGCTACGTTTTGTACAAATTTGATTGTTGTACTAAATGTTTAGTTCCTTTTATTAAAAAAGAGGAAATACCCAAATTTCCATGATGTGGAAAGTTTTGTGCAATGTAGATATTTATTTCTTTTCAGATTGTTTCACTTCATATGAACAAACTTCATCCACAACTTCTGTAGACCCACACGGTAAACAGTTCATGTTTAAAAGTCTGTTCTGCAGTATTTAATATTAATTGCCTGCTTAGAGTTTAAACTGGGTTCCTGGATAAATGTGTTATTCAAATCAAGTTGATCTTTTCACAGCTTATAGGCATCCAGAATGACTTTTTTTCACTTTTCAATTAATTTCAAGATGTTTTCAATTTTTCAATTATTTTCTTTATAACAGGACAGCTGCTTGCTGTTGGCGGAGGAGTGCTGGGCCTTCTGCTGTGCTGTGTTCTTGTAACTCTTGTGATTCTCTACAGGAAAACATCTACAAACCTCACATGTAAGTAAGAAGAGTATGATTAGAAGTACACATCCAATGTGTAATAGAAAGATTCCTTGAATAAATGTTTTTACTGGTACCATAAACAGCATGAATCTCTTTTTATTTGTTATTTAGCTTTGAAAGCACCTGCTTCTGAAATCCAAATTTCACAAGCACCACCTGATCAGGTATGTTATATTGAGTACTGAAGCTTTTCTGCTAGCACATATCTGCTTTCACTAAATGATAACTTTTCTTTGGACACTGCAGGTTAAGTATACTAACATTTTAATTCTACGCTTGGGCTATTATTTGGGCAGGGTTTTGTATGTTTTCCCTGTGTCCTCACCTCCTAAACACATACCAGTAGGTGTGTGTGTGGTGCCTTTTAATGGACCAGGTGTTTTCTGGCCTTGCACCCAGTGCTCCAAATGCACTGGACTGGATACTGTTAAGGTCTTTAGTAGTATATATATTTAAATATATAAATTATGTAAATCAGTGCAAAGAAAGCTCTTCATTTCTTAAGAACTTTCTCAAAAGTGCCTCTAAGTTGTATCTATCCATTTATACACATGCATTGAAATAGTGATGTCAGTGCTAATGGCATCCTGTATACATTAGTATATCTTGTCTATACTGAAACTAACTGCTATTTCTCTCAACCTCTTTCTTCCAAGGAGGACATTTGTCATGTGTATGATGAGATTTTGGCTGTGTATAGTTTAGGTGGTCCAGCTACAGGAGATGAATCTTCAGCCACTTACAGCACCATTCAGCTCCCTGCTTCAGCAGATAATGATTGCAGTCCATACTCTCTTGTTGCTCCTCACTGAAAAGTTACAGCACCTTATATATGTATGGTGCATAATACACAAAGGTAAAATCTGCATTTCAGGAAAATAAGCACTCTTTTAGGGACACAAATTTTCTTTCCTTTAAGCTGATGACTGTTTTATTTACACTCATATATTCCTTAAACAACAAACAAGACTTGACCTGACATGATTTGTTAGATGCACATTAAGATAAGACTGAACTTCCTGTGACAAATTAACGCACGGTCTTCTACACAGGACTTCCGGTGTGATGCATGGCATATACAGTATTACCATCCTGCATGCATGTAATGCTTCCTTTGATTCTTAATGTCTGAGTAAATGTTCAATGATTGCACCTACAAAAAGTGGCTAAACTGTGAAATGCTCCAGTGTAAAATGGTAAATTCAGTGTGGTTGACACTTTGTACATTCTGACACGATGTAGGTGTCTAACACATGAAAGGCTTCATAAAACGTAACAATCTCAGTATATTACTCTCTATGTCTGACATGGGTTTAACACAAAGCTAATAAAATCAGTTATATGTAACATGAATATCTACTTATATGACATTATCAAATCGTTTAAGACATACGAACAGTTAATTATATAGATATATCTTCTTTAAAATAAAGGTTCAAAATGGAATAAGTTCTGTACTCATGTAGTCATAAGTTCTCCCAGACATTTACGCTATTATTTAAATGTACAGGATAATTCATGCATATAATAGGACTACATTGGATGGACTATGGTGATGAAGGATGAAGGTAGAACCTATGCACACATACAAAGAGAGCAAGAGAGAAAGAGAGAGAGAGACATGGGGGGTCTGATGTTTCCTTCTCCTTCACTACACCTGTTTCCTCAGCTATATTTGAACAAAGAGTAGTCAGGAACTGTTTCTGGGAATTCCTGAGGTCTAGTTTGGGTCAAACCCTAATACTGTCTTCTGAAGAGGAACCTGAATTTGTAATATCCAATTTATGACAGTATGTATAGAGGTCATAGAAGGGGGACAGTGTAACTGAATACCCAAGGCTCATGAGTGGAATAAGGGGCCCTAAATAGTTAAATAGTATTTGGGAAGAGGAAATGGGAAGAGGGCTTGTAAGAGTATAAAACTATGTCCCATTCTCTGATTTTATAGATTGTTGCTCCAGTTGTACCAAATTGTACACAAGGCTCTTCAAGTCATTCCACAAGTTTGTGATCAGGGCTCTGACTTGGCCATTGCAGAACACTTATCTTCTGTCACCATTTCATTTACTGCCTTGGATTTGTACTTTGGGTATAATCTGATAGTTTACAATTTAAGAAGTTTAAATAAAAATCCATGCCAGTCAAACTGTTCCTATTCATTTATCCATACAACATCAAATCTTCAGTTATCTATGATTTTACGATTATAATAGATGTTGAAATTATGCAACAGTAAATCCATATAAGCAGAATCATGGTTTAAAAGAAGCAATATTTAAAAAAAAAAATCTGGTGGTGGTGTCCTATATTTTTCCTAGCCAGGAGCATAGCCAATCCTCTGGCCACCTCAGTAAAACACTATTATGTCAATAATGTAGTGATTTTAGAAGTTTGTTTGATTGTCTCACAAGAGCAAAGCAAATTGTTCTTTTTCTTTTTCAAGTTTTTCTTGACCCCAAACAATAACATGGGATTTCCTCAGTGTGTTACTAGCTATTGTTGGTTAATGGTATTGAATTTATTAGGATTGTGTACTTCATATGATAACATATACTAATGTTATGTTAGCTATGACTTTTTGTAACGTGGTTGACAACCAACTAATATTGCTTCGATTTGACCTTTTGTCATCGGATCATCGCTGGATCAAGCCTGGCCCTTGGTAAAATATCAGGCTTGACGCTGCACATATATTTCCATATAAGAATTGTGTTTTTGGATGGAGTTTTCCCTGCATACCAAATCAGGAGCTGACACAATCTTTAGTATGTTGTATAGGCTAAGTTACTGAGCCTCTGGGGTGATATGGTGCTTATTTTAATACGGTCTGGCAGCACGAACAAGAATTAATATTTGCAGGCCTCAAACCTAGTCACAGATTGTGCAGCTTGAGCCCACAAACTTAATCCAGGTAGCAGATAAGATTCCAATGCTTCAACTTTCTTCTCAATACTAGCCACATGATGCCATTTTCTATGGGTGCACATTATCATTTTACCCCACACCCCAATAAAGTAATCCGATCTAACCTGGCCACCCCTCTTTGTATAACGTCTGGCTACACCCTGCGCAAATATTTCAAATATAAACATATTTAATGTGTTTTAGGGTGGGCTTTTCCTTGTATAGCAAATGCATATCAACAGATTGTACAAAAGTGTACCAGTATATATAAAATAAGTAAAATAACCAGCGAAGGCAGTTACACTGTAGGTGTATAAACTGTTAACTAAGTGCACACGTGCCTTCACACTGTCGTTTTAATACGTGAGGAGTGCCGTGTGTGTGTGTGCGCGTGCTGCTCGGGTCAGAGTCTCCGCCGTTGCCCTTTTAAGGACGCTGTGGGAAGCAGGAGAATGACGTTTACAGGCGCGAGCTCGGAGTCGCTGCTCTCAGCGCCAGGCGGAGCGGCGAGAAACAACGCACGGTGAGTTCCACGGCTAACTTTATCTCTTCATCAAACTTGGTCGTGTGTACGAGTCTGTCCCGAGACAGCGCCATACCCACGAACAACAGTCACAGTAACAGAGTTTCGAGTGAATATGAACAGCTTCAAAACTTAAAAAAACAGAAAAATACGGTGTTACTGAGGCGCGCGGCCGGCGCAAAGCTAGTGAGCTAAGGTAGCTAGCAGGCGTCGCTAGTCCCGTATAAACACACCACAGTGTTTGGTTAGCTAGCTAGCTAGCCTGCACTGGTCGGGGTTAGCAAGCTAAAGCTGAAAGAGTGGCGCTCAAATATGGCGGCGGAAGATGAGATGCCGCTACACATTTAGCGACAACTTTCTGTGTGGTCTTCAGAGACGTATCTGGTGTATTGTGGTCTAAAGGGTTGCCCAGAGATGACAGCTGGAGGGAAATAAAACTTGCGTAGCTTCCCAGTGCAACTAGGTGTGCGTTATCTAGCTAAGTTAGTTAGCTAGCTAGCTGGTCGTCAGATAGCTGTCCCCATTGAGTTCGGCTTTAGCTAACCTAGCAAAAACTTCTTTAAAGCATTTCTGTTTATAGCTAATCAGCGTATAACGTTTAGAAATTGGCTTTCATATTAATCACTAGATCACTTTTCACAGAGCCTTGTTACCAATTTACTTTGTTTTTGTTAAAATGGACGAAACCTGCCATGGTTTAGCTCTGTTACAGTTACAACAGACAGTTATTTCTTTGCTAGTTATTTACATATGAATGTTTTCATGTTGTAGTTCTAACTAACCAGTGAGTGATTTACACACACACACACACACACACACACACACACACAACTCTTGCCCATATGCTTTTGAAGTTTTGTAATGAATTATACTAATCATGGCACTGATGCTCTGGTGGGCGTTTCTCACAGTATCTTATTATTATTATTATTATTATTATTATTATTATTATTATTATTGTTATTATTGTTATTATTTACTGGTAGTGGTAGTAGGTGCAGTCTGTTATGGTGTTTCTTTGGACTGGCTCAGACCACTGTAATACATTTGGCAGATATTATTGTTATTGATTTTTGCTAATGATGTTTGAAACATTTAAGGATGTAGTATGTGCATTCCTATCTGTAGTTCTGTATTTTATTTTAACTATTCCTTCATTGTGTAAGTGAGCAATTTTTTTTTTTTTCCCCTGGAAGTTGGAGAAGTTGCAAGTAAAACCAGAATTTTGCAGGCCTTTAATGTGTATCCTATTGTGTAGTTCTATGAATGCTTGCAAAAGTTGCAGAAGTAAAACTGTCTGATTCGTAAAAATAAGAAAACACGTGAATTGTAGGAATGTCCATTAGGTTTTTTTTTTTTTTTTTTTTGGACACATGCGTATACATAAGACAATGAATGATAGTTTATTTTTGCTTTAAACGTTTCAGAATAGCAGTTAATTAAAAAATTGCAAAACAAATGTTCTTATTTCTGACCAAATGTAACCAGTCTCTGTAGTACATGTATATAGATGTGTTCAGTGATAATCATGACATTAAATGAAATGCCTCAACAAGTTTAATCATACCTGTTGGTTGGCATATGTTACTTTTATTTAGTTTGGTTGAACACACAAACTGTTTTTTAGTTTGTTTTCAGCTCTCGATTCGTGTCACACACAAATTCTAGTCATGTATGCAAGGTTAATCATGGGTGCTGACTGTCATGGTGCTAATTATGGCTAGGCTGCCTAACAAAGATTAACTGAAGGCCTGTAATAAATTGCCAAGCCATTAAAGATTCATCAGACAAACTCCCTTATTTTTTGGGTTTAATCCAGGTGTGTCCAGCTCTGTCCACGGTGCTGTATGGTCAGATATGTCTAATAATGTTAATAATTTGTTGGACCATATCTGCTTAGTAGTGTGTAAATACCAGGAAGCCTCTCGAGCGCTTAGCAACCTCTCACAGTGGCATTTAATAATGTTCACTGGTTACACAGGCAGCTGAACAGATGATCCTGACAGCGGCCTGTCTGATTCACTAACACCCTTCAACTGTTCATTACAGGTTTGTAACATGATGTAACCTGGTTTAATATAGGCCTTGCTCATGATTACTTTGAGCAGAGCAATACAACGTGCTTGTGCTAGAGCATGTATGCTGTATTTTTTATTTATTTATTTTTTTAAGAACTTTGACTTATTAGGATGGAAGGAGTTTTCAGAGTGTTTAAGGCTTTGGTTTCAGTGATGCTATTTTAAGTTCATGTTGCTGTCTTTATTCCTGGGATTTGTGTGTGTGTGTTGCATTTTATATTCATGGACTCTTTGTCTATCTTTGATGCATCTGATCTTATATTACATATGGAGAGAGCTCAACAAATGCACATACACTTTTGATTGTGTGGCCTGTAAAATGGACTGTACCTAAAGACCTGAGATCATATTCACAGATTTTCTTTCAAGAAATTAAATGCAGAACTAAAAGTTCCTAGGGGTAAAAATGTTTAAATTTGTTTAAAAATGCACTTATCTTAAACATTGTTTGTTTTGTTGAGGATAGTTCATCTGTAATTAATGCAGTATTTTTGTGTGTGGGAAAATAAAAGGTTACTGTTACTGTGTGTTGAATCGATTGCCAGTCTGTATTTGTGGCACATTGGAAACTGATTAGAGGATTTATTTATTTATTTTTTGGCCACTTTATGTGGTAGGTTTAATGAAAAAGTAAGCTATTTCTTATTTTGTCAAAGCAATTAAAACAATGCTGTTTGCTTAGGTTTTAGAGCTAAAATGTTTTGTGAATTACTCGTAGTATTTTTAAAAAAAAAAAAAAAAAAAAAAAAAGAGGACTTTCTCAAATTGACCGCTCAGAGCAGCCTTTTCTATATGGCCTCTGGCTTTTTCTTTTTATGCGTCGCAAGGGCATGTCAGAAAATGATGTGTTCAGTGTGACTGATGTCCAAACATAAAATATATCTGAGGCTTGTCTGGTTTCAGTGGTCAGGGATTCTGGTTGATTTGTATGTAGACACAGACCTGTTATAAGCCATATAGTGGTGACCCGTTTTCATTTTGTCTCGATCTTGGTATGTAAAATACGGCAAATAGAATAATGAACTTTTTGATGATTCTTTTAAATATCCCTAATATCAAGCATTAGCTTGAATCAGGAATTATCATAAATACATGTACACAATTATGCAATACCAAGCTCATGGGAGCACACGAATGTATTAAAAACATGTAATATATCAATGTTATAAAAACATGATCTACCCAATTCTAAGCCAAAATCATGATCACTATTTCATGAAGAATTCATGAAGTGAATCACTAACACTAGGTGACTTTTTTTATTTTAGTAGAACCTTGTTCCCTGTGTGGCTTTGTGTAGGTTAGACTGTAGGGATTACCAGTCGCATTTTTAGAACTGATTACAACAGGCATCTAGATTTTGTCTCTCCTTGGCCATGTTGCACAGTATTGACAAAAACGTGATCACATTGCCAAACAAGCAAATTGCTCATCTGAAAATGGATGTATACATTCACAATATGTTATAGTCAACAATTAGCTGGGTATATTTAGGGTCTATAACTTGAAAAGTGCCAGAGCCATAATTTCTGTTGTCAAGAGATATAGCAAAGATTGTGCATACTTGAAATTATAATGTGTTCAGGTTTGCACTGAAAAAACTTGAAAACCCTGACTTAGTTTTACTTTTGGTAAACAGTTTTCCTTAGTAAAGGAAAAAAGTGATGCACCATAATGAAATAAGTTCATCACCCTGCTGATAACTGATCACCTAGGCCTAGTATGTTGCCACCAAAACTAGCACGTGTATATTTAAAAAAAAAAAAAAAGGGGGGGGGGGGTTAATAAAAAATAGCCAAGTGATTGACAAACCATTTATGGGTTACAGACAACATAACTGATGACTGAGAATAAAGGCTGCTTCTGGATTTTATGGACTATTGAGTGAATGCAGGTGTGGAACAGTAATCTCTTGTTCTGGGTCTTCTGGTCCATACGGGAATGTTTCTGTAGGTGGTGAGCTATTTACTGTGGGCTTAGATATCCATGAGCTTGACTTTTTGTTAATCTAACTTCTTTTTCTTTTTCTTTTTTTAAAACTTAAAGTCTGTTTATTCCTGAAAGTCAATCAAGCTACATAAACTTGTTTTAATTAAAAGTTCTTGGTTTATTTTACTAGTACAAATGTAACCATGAGTCAATAATTGAAAACACAGATACAGTCACTTGTTGCTGTTGAGTTTTCTTTTCCTGTTACCTGTTTTAGTTGAGGTATCCTGCATACATCCTGTGTGTGTGTTTAGGCAGGACGTTTGAGTTTCTTTGCACACTCCCCAGGCTGCTGTATAGGGTGTGGCCAATCCTCACACTCAGAAAAACCCCAAAGTTTGAGCAGTTGAAGATCACTGTGGATAGTGTTCAGCATTATGAACTAGACATTGGCTTCTCTCTCTTTTTGATATGATATTTGATATTTTTGAATTGTGTGCACTAGTATAATTTGTTTTGGTGTATGTCCAAAAGCAGCCAAAGTGTGGTGCTGTACTGTACAATACACTATTGACCATCAGTTTCACAGTTATGATATTTCAGAAGATAATTTGTAAAAGGACTGGTCACGGAGCTCACAAAACATTTCCTAGTAAGCTTTATTGGTCATGCATCAGTTAGAATGCACAAAATGTTAATGTAGCCTTACTACTAATATATTCAAGTCTCCTTTATATGTAACATGGTGTGATGGAATAGATAAAAGCAATGTAACCTGAAAAGATTGAAAGTTTAAAATATGATTCATGCACTTTAACTTTTTGTTTTGTCTTTAAAGCCAAAAATGGTTTCCATCTGATTTATTTAATCCGTTGCCAGTTTACGACAGCTGTGTGCGAGTGAGTGAGAGAGATAAAGCAGCATAATAAGCGCTATTTGCAAACACTTTAGACTTTTATCAGTAGTGCAAAACAGTTATTAGTCTCCAGTTTACTGCTCTACTATTTTGTTGCCATTTATCAAACAGCCAGCTTATCTACATGGCTGCCATTGATACAGAGCTGCTGCTAACATGCATGCATGTGCAAGACTGCTGACCATTTCACACTTACCATAACTTTGTTCCTTCCTAATACATAGCACTAGAAGTGTCAGAGCTTTAACAGCACCCAGCAATTGTAGTAGCATGTTCGGGTATGTTCAAGCCCACACAGTTAGAATACACTTAATACACCATTCTATTACTGTTGCTGTCTGTGTCCTTTAATTAATATGATATTAATTATGATATTTATATTATAATGAATATGATATTTCAGTTTAAATCTGTATCTTGTCTAGATGTGTAATACGGCACATTTTAGTTTTATACAGATTCACTTTAATACAAGTGCTTATTTGTTTCCTGGTGAAAGAGGACAATGCTTGCTTCGTGCCACTCTGCCATCTCGCTCCCATGCAGGGGCGTGCATTAGCAATGCTAATGATCTGTGTGTGTGGTTGGCACTGCTAGACTGTATGTAATGAGCAGTATTTCTATACCGTCTTTATTTAGTTAGGTTTGCTGAAAAGTATTTGATGTTAAATTTGGTCTCACAGCCCTATGCAAGACATCATTGATTTAATTTTCTTTAGCTCATATTTCTTCTACTGCATTATTTTAGTTCCTGACTTACCACATTATTCTAGTTGCAAACGCACGTACACACACACACACACAAGCCATTACCAAGACTCTGTTAACAAGCGGGGATTAACATGTAACAGTCCTTCACTGTCACTAAGTGAAAATCCCCACCAAAAACAAGAATTATGCATTGGCTTATTTCTCATGTCAAAACACCCATGCTGTTATTTATTTATTTTGCTGTTTTATCAGGGGGCTATAATTACATTAACTGCTATCCTATAGCATGTCATAGAGTCAACTTATAGGATGTTAATTGCAACTCTCACCATCATCTGTCTGTTTTTTCAACTAGAAATAAGTCAAACTGCCACGTATGTTCCAGTATTACAATTGAATGTACTAATGTAGTTCCTTTTTCACTGCACCTAATCACTGCTTTGAATGACCACTAACTTCTATTAAAATGAAATAAGGAGCAATGCTTGTTTTTTTATGTAGGTTGGGGGCATATTCATATATTCTGGATGGCTTGATAAAAGGGTCATGATGAAAATGCAGATGCATCTGTGTCTCTTGAATTCATATTTTTTTTTTTATATAAATAAACAACTTGTGTGTGACTAAGGGTTTAGTGGGGCGTAGTAAATGTGAGCGATGCCAAATGATTTTGAGAGGGGAAAGAGAGTGTAGGTTTGCTGTCCTTATATGGCTTGTTCAGCATGAAATGGAGCGGGGAGAGACCCAGAGTAAGCAAGCAAGTGAGTGGTTTTAAATTTGTCACTGATTCATTTCTGTTATCTGTTATGTTATTGCTAGGGAGCTTTCAGGAAAACACAAAATAAGGGGCAGAACTAGTGCAACATATTGAGTCAAACAGTCATACCATCATATGATGCCACTTATCTTCAATTTAATTTATGGCCTAATGTAACCAAAGGTCATTCACATGTCCAAAAATTTTGCTGAGTTTCTGAAATAATTTTGGAAAAATCTTCACTGACTTTCTGGGACTGAAAGCGAGTGCAAAAGAGTCAAGAATGAGCATCAATCAAATGTCCTGGCTAAGCTAGAGGCTTGTTTTGACAACTTGGTGGAGATGTAAATGAGAGAGGAGAAGAAGGCAGGAATTGAAATAGAAGTCTGAAACTTGCAGACTCTGTGTATTAATGGCAACCAGGACTGAAACCATAAAACGTTCCCTTTTGACCTCTTCCTCTAACGTTTAAAACCATTTTTTGTAACACAGTCTACATTTCACTGTATTCACCAAATCATCTGTACTTTCTAAGTTTATTTTTTGTTTTATTAATTATTGTATTGCTAATATGATTGATTCCCATCATGAAGAAAGTAAACAAATATATCATGATTTCATAAGCTCATCATGAGTTCATAAACAGCTGAACTGGCTTTCATGCTTATATCTGTTCTCTCTGTTTGCAGGCTGTAGAGGTGTGTGCCGAGAGACCCCAGCATGCGTGAATATAAGCTTGTGGTCTTGGGCTCTGGAGGTGTGGGGAAATCTGCACTGGTAAGAGGAAAACACGAATGCTAATCTATAGTACATGCTGCTGCTGATCTTCAAATGTGTCAAACCAATTTTTGAAGACTCTTGCAGGTTTATTAAATTAGCTACCAAACGTACACTGTTATTAGATCAGGTCACTGTTCATTGGTGCATAAAATAATTTTCATTTGTTTTGGAGTGTACAAGTGCAGCCATGCTGTGAAGTTGCCTAATAGTGGTTATTTCTGCTTCTGTTTTTCTTAACAGACAGTGCAGTTTGTTCAGGGAATATTTGTGGAAAAATATGATCCGACAATAGAAGACTCATATAGGAAGGTAAGGTTTTGACAGTGTATATTTCATATGTGGGTTTTTTTTTTTTTTTTTCCAGTTTCTTTTTCAGTAATTTGCAAAATTAGTGTTTAAGAAAACACTAAATAACATCCCTTTCTATCTTCAAGCCTGCAACAATGTGATACCAATAAGCAATAGTATGTATTCCACAAATCACCACATCTGTGGAATCGATATATGAAAATGCTAGGAAAGAGATTTCATTGCCGACTTTGCAAGAGTAGAAGGAACAGTTATAACTAAATCAGTGTAAAAACTATACCAGTCGGTATAGTTGATTTATGTGTGAAGGAACCTCCGTCTAGAGATCTGAAACATTTGTCCCACATAGATGTGGGTACGTACCAGTACCCACAGGAACCACTGAAAGAAAAAAAAAAAACCATAGGTGATTGTTACACTCATACAGATGCAGGCTGTCAAATATGAAGCTTGAGACAAAGACAGTCCATGTTTACTTTACTTATTTATTTATTCATTCCTCTTCAGTTCATCTTCTTAACCTTAACACAGTGCCTGAGTATCTGAGTAATCTTGTATCAGTTACCTGTGACTAATCTGTGCTCTTGTGTTTGCTTACATTTGCTTTAACCTTTTTTGGCGCATTCTTACATATTCTGGTTCTCATTCTAGCAAGTAGAAGTGGATGGACAGCAATGCATGCTAGAAATCCTTGACACAGCAGGCACAGTAAGTGAAGTTTGTTGGTTTATTTATTTATTTATTTTTTACAGTATACTTTTGTTCATTACAACACAGTAAAACCTAAAACCAGTGCAATAACCCAGATTAAAATGACATGCAGTAAGATGGTCACTTAAGAATTTTGAGACTCCTAGTTCAATTATTAAATAATTCAGTTCTGATGAGCCTGGTAAATTTAGTGGTTATTTTTCACTGCTGTGGTTGAGGCTCTTTAAACACTGTTGCATTTGTATGTGTTGTTATAGGAGCAGTTTACAGCGATGAGGGACCTGTATATGAAGAACGGACAGGGCTTCGCCCTGGTCTACTCCATCACAGCACAGTCCACCTTTAATGACCTTCAGGACCTGAGAGAACAGATCTTAAGAGTCAAAGACACAGAGGATGTGAGCACTACTATGGAATTATTTATTTATTTTTAACCATATCTGAGCCTGAACCTAAGCCTAACTGAGACTGAACCTGAGAAACCAGAGGTCTCATTTAATAATCTACTTTACACAGAAAATGCTGTTAAATATATACAGTGGAACCTTGGATTGTGAGCGTAATTCGTTCCGGAAAAGTGCTCGTAATCCAATAAGCTCGTATAGCAAAGCGAATTTTGCCATAGGAAATAATGTGAAGTCGGATGATCTGTTGCACATACCCAAAAGTATTCATATGAAATTCATTTTTAATGGTATTTTATATACAAATTATTGTCCCTAATATCTGAAACAAATAACAATGATTAATTTACTTCTAGCGTAATCATCTCTTTCTTCTTGTCACCTTCCTTTTTTGGATTTTTCTTCATGGGGCCATTGTTGCAGTACTAAAGAAATCACTACACTTGGACGTAAAATATGAAAAAGTTTTACACACTCACACGTTGTTACAATGCTATAGTAAACAGTACGCTCGCGCGGATGTTGTCTGTATGAGAGATTCACGCCGACTGAG